>NW_019417213.1:0-1424 GCF_000390285.2 Anoplophora glabripennis
GCGGGTGGCAAGCCGTTTCGCACGTCGTCTGTCACGTATTAAGTTTTTTATGTCCTTGCCATGGAATGTCGTGTGAGACTGTTGAGAACTCCTCACTTCGCTGTGGTATTTACGCGTTGAGAGATAAACTAGGCGGTGTTGCCGATGTCGTATAGACTTGTAAACTCAAATTTTTAATGAAAACTAGAAATAAATAAGCATCGTTTTAGTTAGATAATACGTGAGAAGTTTTGAAATATCTTTATAAAAATGTTCAAAGCCTCTTTCGCTTGCAATTCTGATGCATAGGTGATTTTTAGCAATATTATCTGTCCCGTTTTTCACTTCTAGCTTGGAAACACAGTATTCGATTGTCCACATGATTTTCGAGACAAACGTTGTTGTCAACCAGAAAGCAGTGCCTCGAAAATTATTATGTACTTGTTAGTGGGAAGTTTTTTATGTTATTTAAATTATTTCTGTACAAAATCAATTCACCCTTCCAGCCTGATATTCATTATTTGTCCTGTTATTATGTCGAGTATATGTCGTGTATATGTGTTATTATGTCGATATTATGTTATTATGTCGAGTTTTCCAAAGTTGAGAAGATTGAAAATTTTTAAATATATTATTTATTTTATCCATCAATAAGTTTTTGATTTCTTTTATTTTTTTTCAGTGGATAATTTTCCCTTGCATTTGACTACTTTTAAGTACTTACTAGAGACTTTTATAAATCCGTCAAGCTTGAAACATAGAATACGATTTTGTATATATTAAATAAGACATGAAAATATGAGAGCTGTAATTTAAGAACTTAATTCTGGAATAAACCACAATTATTTGTACGAAAATAAAACCAAGGAAGACGTATTGTTAAATCATATGTATTAACCTAATATTATTCAAAAGAATTACATACAATGTGAAACTTAATTTTAATCATTTCAGCAATTTCGATTAAAATTCTGACAAATATGAAAATAATATAGTAAAGGCTTATTTCTAAAAATTGGATGTTTTGAAGTTAGTAAGTCAGTTACTGCGTCAATCGTGATCTTGTTTAAAATATCTTTTTCAGAGTTCATAAGTATAAAGGCTTCTAATTTTTTTTGTCCGATGGAATTTCGCAACCCATTTTTGATAAATTTTAAAATACTAAACGATCGCTCACAAGCCATCTGCGTAAAAGAAAGACATGAGATATACCAAGGACATTTAAATAAAGGGGACTTATTTATTTACATTTCTAGATGAAGCCTGGTCTATTCACAGTCTAATTGTATCATTGTTGTCAGCTGTATAATTATACTGGAAATGTACTTAATATTTTTATCGCAATTTTCATCACAATTGTGAAAATTATTATTATAGGATAGTATTATTAAGTTATGCATACAATATTGTTAAATTCTGTACATATTAAACTATTTTTCATTTTT
>NW_019417213.1:3148-43571 GCF_000390285.2 Anoplophora glabripennis
CGTATAGATATGGTGATTCAGTCTACAATACAGTATTTTTATGTTTCTTATCTATCAATAATGCTCATTAAACAGAATTTTCCATGATTGCGGACGCCATATTGGAACCGCCATGATGTTTTTTTAAAATCACCAGACGGCATTCGATAGAGTTTTTAAATACGAAGCTTTTGACACGTCGAACGTCAATTTTGATGCATTTTTATTCTGGGCAGCCCACTGTGCCCGTTGACGTGAAACGCCCGATATATATCTATTACATGACAACATCAACTTATATATCATCTACATTTACATTCTGACATCCAATATATACTGCTTCATACGTTTTTTAAAACCTTGTAGGCTAGGGTTGTTTTTTAATTGAATTGGAAGTTCGTTATACCAATTTGGTGGTTGACAAGTAATTCTTTTGTTCCCAAAATTTGAATGAGTTGTTGTTATATGATAATTTCGATTTATTCTAGTATTATACCCATGTATTTGATTATTATGTGTAAGTTTTATATCGGTTTCAAGGAGTTTATTCTTTATTTTGTATACCAGAAGGATACTTTCGTATGTTGTGGTTTCTCGTATATTCATTATTTTTAGTTCACTATACAATTGTTTGGTATTAGTAGGGTTAAATTTGTTAAAGAGAGTTTTTATAAGTCTTTTTTGTGCTACTTGTAGGTTATCTAGATCCTGTTCTCTTGCCCTCCCCCAAAATTGTGTTAAATAGCTTAGATGAGACTTAACATGAGCGTTGTAGATTAGGTATTTTGTGTTTGTATTCAATCTAAATGAGAATTTTCTGACATGATAGCTTAATTTTCTCAACTTGTTACATAATTTCTCAGTGTGTTGTCCAAAATTTAGTTTATCATCAATAGTTAGCCCAAGGTATTTCATATGTTTGACTTGCTCTATTTCAATGTTATAAATTTCAAGTGATAGATTATTATTTGTTTCCTTTGGGTTAAAGATCATATATTTACATTTGTTTTCGTTCAACTTTATATGATTTTTGTCAGTCCATTGGCATATTTGATCCAGATCCTTTTGAGCTTTTTTGTAAACATCCCCTAGCCTACCAGAGTAGAACAGTGCCGTGTCATCGGCAAACAAAGTTATTTTGCCACATAAACTATTATCACAAAGGTCGTTATTATAGATTAAGATTAATTTAAGAACTTAATTCTGGAATAAACCACAATTATTTGTACGAAAATAAAACCAAGGAAGGCGTATCGTTAAATCATATGTATTAACCTAATAGTATACAAAAGAATTACATACAATGTGAAACTTAATTTTAATCATTTGGTTGGGTACTTTTAATCATGTTTTGACCAACAAAAACCAATGTTATTTCCCAATAAAAATTGGTGATAGTTTGTAAGTCAGGAGAACGTGGTGGTCACGCAAATAAAAGATAATCTGCTGGTACTAATGTTTGGAACGTTTAAAAAATTGACGTTTTATACCGTTTTTTCGATCTCACGGCTTCGTTATTGCAAATTTCGTAATCGGACCACCGCCATTTTGTAGCTATATTTATTACGAACAAAATCATGTCCTAAGAATTTAAGTTAAGAGTTATTTAAAGAAAACTACTAAAAAAAAAATTTCACTTAAATTGTTAATAACTTTTTTCCTGATAAAATACTTTGTCAGCAAATGAGCCTGTTATTGTACTCATCATTTAAAGTAGGCCTGTGTAGTTATTTCCGGGTTATCAAGGTTTGACACAGGACTGTTGGAGTTCATTTAAAAGCCTCTTTTCTCGAAAACCGTCCACGCGGACCGTGATACGAATGTAGCATAACTAGCGCCCTCTATGAAATATACAAAAAATAATTAAACCAGCGTATTTGGGCAAAACCCCGGAATACCAAATTTCATAAAAATATTTCGTACCGTTTGGAAATTTTCATAAAAATTCTATTTAAAAAATTTTAATTTGTCGCTCTGTATCTGGAAAACAAGAGGAGATAGACATATAGTCCATAGGACAAAAAATTCTTATTTTTTTTCGAACCATCCCAGGGGGATACTTAAGGGAGGTCTTTCTGAAACTGCCTGTATACAAAGCGAATTCAAGAACAAAAAAAAACAGCGCTATGTTCTGAAGAACTAGATTAGTGCTGTGTACAAGAAAAATGTGAGAAAAATTGGTACATCATTTTTTTTCCAGCAATCCGTAATCATAGAGCTATAATTAAATTCGAGAATGTATCATTCTTGTTGTTGCGATAGCAGAAGAGGAAGAAGAGCAATAACTCTCTATTCGATATTTTCATTGAGGTTAAACTAGACAACCGAGTCACGGTTTTATATTTACATTTCAAAGAAATTTGTTGCAATGAAGGATGTTCAAGAAACTTCTTGTAAGCTTTGCCTCAAAACTGTAGGTTTTGGGGTAATAAACGACGTTATTAGAGATAGTTTAGATGTTCTTTTGCTAAAATTGGTAAGTTATATGNAATCACCCCCTGAAATTTGTCGCACTTATTTACTAACACCCTGTATATAGGGATACAATTTGCTTCAAATCGAAAATCCGGATCTCGTTGATGACGTCACCTGCTGACAAAACAAATTTTCAAATGAAAAATACATTAGTTACCACTTTGTTTGAAATAAATTGAAAACTACACTTAATAATACAGACAACGCAACCATAATTATTTGTTACGTCAATTTTTTCCACCAATCCATCAGGGATAACAGAAGATGAAGAAGAACAATAACTCTCTTTCATTTTTCATTGAGGTTTAATATTTACGTTTCAAAGAAAATTGTTGCAATGTCCGGTGTTCTAGAAACTTCGTGCAAGCTTTGCCTCAAAACTGTAACCGTTAAAGGTTTTGAGGTAATAGACAAAGATATTTTAGATGGCCTTTTGCTGAAATTGGTAAGTCAGTGATAGATATGCATCAGTTCGGGGTCGCAATACTATCTGTCCCGTTCTTCACTTCTAGCTTAGAAACTCGGTATTCCATTGTTCACATGACAAGCGTTGTGGTAAACCGGAAAGCAGTAGTGGGAAGTTTATTATTTTATTTAAGTTATATTTTGTACAAAATCAATTCACCCTTCCAGCCTGATATTCATTATTCGTCCTGTCCTAAATTAATTATTTGTGTGGTCCTCATGAGTAAGAGTTGTGTACATGTGGATGGGAAGATTATGAAGACTGGCTTGAGAGGCTGTCGGCTAAACGAATTTTGCAGTAACGACCTTCATTTTCTATGTTTAAATAAGGGTTTATTTGATACATTTATTTTTTTGACCCATTTAATTTTTATATGTACACATTTAAAATTAACCCTTCGTCCTATGTAATTTATAATTTTCATTTGATTCTTCGTAATTTGTGTAAGGGGAACAGTATTACAAGTTCAAAGAAACGTTAATGTACTAAAACTGTTATTCCCTATTGTATTTTATTAGTATTATTTTAAGACATAAATATAGGTTTAAATCTTTAACTTTTATTGTGCACTATTATATGATTATACATATTTATGTATGTAGCATTAAATGTATTATTATTGGTGTGATTAATATTCTGTTGAACCTTCTGTGAAACAAGACAGTTATAACATAATTAAAGTATCATTCAGTTCAGCACAATTCCGGAGTAATTGCAGAGATTTATACATACATGATGGGTAATAATATCCTATGCAGTTATGATACAACTCTAGCCGTTGTTCTTGGGTAATATAGTATTTAATATATTTTTTATGAAGTGCATATATGAAAATTGAAAATTTTATTATATAATAAATATTCAGATATACCTAGAAAATTATGAAAAATAATTCATATGTAATTAAAAGTTTCAAAAGTACGTATTTGTTAGTTCATATTTCATTTCAAAATTTAATGTATAGTTATGTGCGTTTCTAATTAGAAATTTTAGAACTGACCTGGTAATATAATATAGTACCCCCTCGTATCTAAAGCCTTCAAAATGGCGACCTCCTTTATTAACAAGTTTGCGCATCTTGACGCTCATTCTCCCTACTCCATATCTCTGATCTCAATATATATGTATGTAGCATTAAATTAATTAAATAAAATTTCACATATGCATTACAGTGTATTAATGTATTTAAAGGAGCCCTATACTTTTGTTTATTTTTACACAGCTTTTGTTTTTCTGTACATAAAAATCTACAAATTGATCTGAACCAGAATGATAACTGTTCTGTTCCCGAATTGTATGAACTACGTGGGCCATCTTTCGGATAAAAATGGTACTAATATATGATGCTTAATAAATATTACAGTATACTTTACAATATTTCAGTAAACAAGGCGGTCTACCATTATTGATAGATGGCGCTATCTACTTGGCAAAACGAGAAGACGTAATGATTCTTAACTTTTCAAAAAAATTGGATTCAGTTCTATTATTGTTAAATGTAATCAGTAAACGTTCAAAATTTTATCCACCGACTCGTAAACACGTTTAATCGTGTTTTGGCCAACAAAAACCAATGTTATTTCCCAATAAAAGTAAGTGAGTTTTTAATTCACGGGAACGTTTTGGTCCCCTAAATAAAAGATTAATTGCTGGTATTAAAGTTTGGAACGCTGGAAGTACATGTTAGTACATTATTTGCTTCAAATCGAAACTCGGCATTTCGTTGATGACGTCATCTGCTGAAAGAACAAATTTTCAAATGCAAAAAGTATTATAGTTTACTTTGTTTCAAGTAAATTGAAAACTGCACGTAATACAGACAATGCAATAATACTTATGTGCAAAGCGAATTTAAGAACAAGAAGTAGGTTTTTCAGCTGTAAACCAACAGCTGTTCTAAATCTGAAGAACCATGTTAGTGCTGTGCACAAGAAAAATTGTTACGTCAATTTTTTTCCAGCACTCCGTAATCATAGTGCAAGAATTATAGACTAGACTTTACTATTCATGTTGTTCAGACAATAGAAGAGGAAGAAGAATAATAACTCTATTCCCTGTCCCTGTTTTCATTGAGGTTAAATAACCAACACAAGTGATGGTTTTATATTTGTATTTCAAAGAAAATCTTTGCAATGACTGGTGTTCAAGAAACTTCTTGTAAGCTTTGCCTCAAAACCGTAGGTTTTGAGGTAATAAATAATGTTATTAGAGATAGTTTAGACGTTCTTTTGCTAAAATTGGTAAGTTATATGTACTAGTTCACGGTTCAGGGTCGTTGATATGGATGGAAACAATCGAATATCTCCTCAAGATAGCTAATATTTTAGTCCATTAAGTTTATAGTCCATCAAGTCACCTTTAAAAGTTTCTAGCTCCATAACAACGCCGCGTCGTTCTTTTGTCTAATAGTGATTACTAATTGTCTTGACAACACGTAATTAGTGTGATTTAGAAGTACATTCCTGATTGAGATGCAATTCATGAGAAATATCCACTACTTTCTCTTCTGTCACCATATCCTATGATCATTAAAACCTCAATACACTCGGGTTCACTTAAATGGGCCATTTTTGCAAAAAAATTATCCACACAATTTATATTTTTGACATGTGTTGTCGAGATAATCACTATTACACTGTGTCTAATTTAGGCAAAGCGGCATTGTCTCATTGTCCCGAAGCTAGAAACTTTCAAAGGTAACTTGATAGACTACAAACTTGAGGGACAAAAATACTTTTGTATAACTTATAAGAAAATGATTTTCAAAGTTCAATATTTTAGAAACGGTAAAGTTTAGGTATATGATATGAATTTTGTTTAGAATTTCGAGAATAATTGAAATATGGAATAATATACAGGGTGTTCCGATAAAGAAAAAACAACTTTGTTTTCTCGTGACTTAATATTATAATAATACTACTTAATTTTTCTTTATTGCAATAGATATGAAAAAACCCTAAAGCGTTTGTGTCTTATGATTTTTCAATGGCGATTTTTCCAAATGTGAACTAATTCACATTTCATAGGCATGGCTCCTTTATACTTTACTTTTCGTTGAATGTTGTAAATTGACTTGAAAATTGTTTTTAAATGTGACTATAGTTATAATTGTTTTACTTGATAATTGATATTTTCTGCCAAAGTGATTTTCTTTCTCTTTAGTTAACGTTGTATATATTTCAGAAATTTGATAGCAAGGGCAAAGAGGTTATATNTTGAATGTTGTAAATTGACTTGAAAATTGTTTTTAAATGTGACTATAGTTATAATTGTTTTACTTGATAATTGATATTTTCTGCCAAAGTGATTTTCTTTCTCTTTAGTTAACGTTGTATATATTTCAGAAATTTGATAGCAAGGGCAAAGAGGTTATATGTAACGTTTGCAAAAGAAAGTTAGACGCAGCATTCGAATTTAAGTCAACTTGTCTGAAGAACGATTACACAATTATTCCATATGTGGATTGTGAAAAAATGTTACGGCTCGATATAAGAGATGCGTATATGAAGGAAAAGACATGCGAGTCAAAGGATATTTCAGATGGACAGACAATATGTCGATTGTGTATGCATCCAGTAGAAAGTGAGTTTAGGTGCATACGCGAAGAGGAACTTGAAGCTATCGAGAAATTGGTTCCTGAAATGGTATCAATGATATTAAATAGATACATTTTTCGCAATTTAATGAAACTGCTTTCCAGAATATAAATATCATCAAAGATCCCGTTGTTTGTAAGGAATGCTTTGATTCTGTGTGCACCCACAACAGTTTCCTAAAAAATTGCTGGGAAGTACAGGAAAGAATTAGAGGTATTTTTAATAGCGTAGGAACAGAAAGTCAGACAGATACTTCACCAGCTGATTTATTCGTTAAGACTGAAAGCCAGGACAAAGAATTGGATATCAACGAGATGGAAATGTCGATCAAAGCTGAAAGTATCGACATAAAATCTGAAGATGAAGAAAACAGGTAAGAGAAGACTATTTTAACAATAATTTAATAGGTAATCGTATAATTCTGGATCTTCTTTAATTTTGCATCTCTAGCATTAATTTCCTGTATTTCTGAGGGTTTCCGCATAATTAATTATTTTTAACATATCTTCAATACAGATGTGGCTCAACAAAAATATAATTTATATGCTAATAAAACTGAAATAATGAAGTGTGTAGTTCAGAAACTTATAATTACATTTGGAATAACCTATGACCCCTTAGAATTAACACCTCACATTGGAAAATAGCCTGTATATGTAATTTTTTCAGCCACTCGCTACTGCAGAGCTCCGATAGTGAATCGTTGGAGAAGAGTGTCCATAGAGATGCAGTCGAGGATGGATATAAACATGAGAATATATCCATAAACGAATGTAATACGAAAGTCAAGCAGGACGACAAAGTATTTTACAAATGTGATAAATGTCTTTACAAAACTGAAAGCGAGAGCCGATTTATAGCACACCGTGCGAGACACGAGAACAATTTGGAAGCATATAAATGTGAATCGTGTGAGTATGAAACAGAAAATACAAAATTTTTTCAGAAGCACCGGCTGAGGCATGAAGATCCTTTGGAAGTACGTATGCACCGATCCGGATCATTTGATTACAAGACAAAGCACAAGTGTGAGCTTGCTAAGTGTCTGGTGAAACACAAAAGCGCATCTGAAGGACGATTGTACGAGTGTGACTTTTGTGATTTCAAGACAAAACGTAAGGTCAATTTTAATAGTCATTATATGAAACATAAAAATTCGAACAATTGTGTAGAATGTGACTGTAAAACCAAATACACTGCATTACCGAATAAGGACAGTTTACAACTACCCATTTATAAATGTGACGGTTGTACATACGATTCAAAGGATAACAGAAACTTTACCAGACATCGGTTGGTACATAAAGATCCTTCGCAGGTCAAAATGTACAAGTGTAACAACTGTGATTACGAAACTAGATACAGGGATATTATGATAGATCATCAACTGAAGCATAAAGATCCTTCTAAAGTTCAAATGTATAGGTGTAATGACTGCGATTACAAAACTGTATGCAAGAGATATTTCACTAAGCACCAATTGAAACATAAAGATCCTTCGCAGGTTCAAATGTACAAGTGTAACGACTGCGATTATGAAACTAGATATAGGAAGGATTTCAAACGGCACCTACTGAAACATAAAGATCCTTCGCAGGTTAAAATGTACAGATGTAACGACTGTGATTATGAAAGTAAATACAAGAGTGTTATCAAACAACATCAACTGAAACATAAAGATCTTTTGCAGGTTCAAACGTACAGGTGTAATGACTGCGACTTGGAAACTAAATACAAGAATTGTATCAAACGGCATCAACTGCAGCATAGAGATCCTTCTCAGGTTCAGTTGTATAGGTGTAACGACTGCGATTACAAAACTAAATACAAGAGGTATATCAAAGGGCACCAACTGAAACATAAAGGTCCTTCCCAAGTTCAAATGTACAGGTGTAACGACTGCGATTTTGATACTAAATACAAAAGTTGCATGAAAGGGCACCAACTGACACATAGACAATCTGTACCGACTGTGACTATGAATCCAAATGCAGGAGAGGTGTAAAATATTACAGGTTGAAGCATAGAGAGCCTTCACGAGTGTATGAGTATGCAAAGGTGTGTCGCCAGTGATGTAAAATGACCGTCATTTAAGCTCGTGACGGTCATTACACGTCATAAATAGTTTCAGTTAGGAAAAATACTTAAATGTAAATGGTTTTTATCTCCTCGCTATGCAAAATAAAAGTAATTTTTCTAAAATATAAATTACTGAATTGCCTTAATAAATTCAACAACAAAAACTATATTAATATCAAAAAAGTTTTTATCTACAAAACAAACAATACAAAAAACAAATGTTCTTTGGCTATAGATTACAAGTTATAAAGTAATAAAACAAAATATTATTACCATTGCTTAAGTTTTAAAGACACCACGTCACCAGGTGGACATAAACCTACTTCTTACCGCATTGATAATGAATATTTAATACATATTAATTTAATATTAACCTTAATAAAATCATTTAAATATTTAAGAAACAAAAACTGTCATGACGCGATTTTCTATGTGACGCGACGGTCATGACAGGTCACGACATCGGTCATGCGCTGGTCACATGACCCACTTACATCACTATGTGTCGCAGATTCAAATGCATCAAGGTGATCTGGAAACCACACATAAGAAGTCTCTAAGGAGATATCTGCTGATGCACAAAAAACATTCGTGGGTGTGAAGTATGGTCCATTGAAGAAGTCAAAAATGGAGGCATTTAAGAGACCGACCATAAATATGTGAATGTGTAAAATGTAAAGCCTATCGTGAAAAACATCGGTTCAAACACAAAACTCTCACTGAAACACAGAGACAAGACAAGTGATTTTGGACTAGCGCTTTTGTAGCAATGCATTAAAATAAATACTTTGTAATATGCACCTGCTTTATTCTATGTTTAAAGATGTATCTTTTTCATTATCAATATTCAGGGAGAATGTTAAATGTGAACATGTGTATTTTAAACAACTGCAAAAAATTAGGAACAAAATAAATATGCCTTGGTTTTCTTAATAAAAAATGGTTGAGAACTGCTGACTTGGCTGTGGTATTTATGCGTTGAGAGATCAACTTTTCTGTGTTGCCGATGTCGTATAGACTTGTAAACTCTGGTTTTTAGCAATAAGGTCTGTCCTGTTTTTCACTCCTAGCTTAGAAACTCGGTATTCGATTGTTCACATGATTTTCGAGACAAGCGTTGCGGTAAACCGGAAAGCAGTAGTGGGAAGTTTTTTATTTTATTTAAATTATATTTGCATAAAATAAATTCACCTAATTTAATTATTTGTGTTGTGCTTATGAGTAAGAGTTGTGTACATGTGGATGGGAAGATTATGACGACTTTGGCTTGAGAGGCTGTCAGCTAAACGAATTTTGTAGTGACCACCTTCATTTTCTATTTTTAAATAAGGGTTTATTTGATACATTTATTTTTTTGGCGTCTTTAATTTTTATATCTACACATTTAATATTAACCCTGCGTCCTATGTAATTTATAATTTTCATTTGATTCTTCGTAATTTGTGTAGGGGGAACAGGGTTACAAGTGCAAAGAAACGTTATTGTACCAACACTGTTATTCCCTATTGTATTTTATTAGTATTATTTTAAGGCATAAATATAGGTTTAAATATTTAGCTTTTATTGTGCACTATTGTATGAATATACATATTTATGTATGTAGCATTTAATTAATTAAATATGATTTCACACATGCATTACAGTGTATTAATGTGTTTAAAGGAGCCATTTACTTTTGTTTATTTTTACACAGTTTTTGTTCTTGTGTACATAAAAATCTGCAAATTGATCTGATCCAAAATGATAACTTCTGTTCCAGAATTGTAGGAACTACGTAATAAAATCGTGACGAGATTAGATTTGTAGCGCCATCTTTCGGGTAAAAATGGTACTAATATGTAATACTTAATAAATATTACAGTATGCTTTAAATTTATAGGCGGTCATTGATTGAAATATTCCATACAGTTTTTCGGTCTATCATTATTGATAGATGGCGCTATCTACTTGGCAAAATGGGAAGACGTTATGATTCATAACTTTTCAAAAACATTGAATTAAGTTCTATAATAGGGTATTTTCACATTTTTTTTTTACTTGAAAAATAGAAAGTACTTAAGCCATATATAACTAATGAAAACTTTTTTTGTCTAAAAAAAATCGCTGTAATAGTTTTAAAACAAATATAAATTTAAGTAAAATATTTGGCGCGAAAAATGCCTAATCGAGTACGACTGGTTGCCTAGACTATTGTGACGTAGGAACTCATATCAACAAAGCCATGTATGTACAAGTACCTGTTGAGGTTATTTTATTTATTCCTGTTTTTATTGAATTTGCCAAGTTTATTTACTTTTTTTTTAAATAATAATTATATAATACAAAAAGTAAGACATGTACGAATCACAAAATAAGTGGTGTTTTGTGCCCGGATGAAAAAATAGTTCAATAAGTGCACCTAATAAAACATAAGTGTACCGCAGAATTCTTCACGCAAAATTAAATGGTTTAAAGCAGCCAGGCGAGATGTTCCTAAATCAAAATCAACAATTTTTTGTTGCGAGGATCATTTTAACGTAAGTAAATATCAATTATGTACCTTAAGGACAATGTTCTAAATTTTGAGGTTAATTTGTATTAACAAACTTTTTTTATTGCTTTAAAATTTAACAGTAAATATTTTAATGATATAATTATTTAAATATGTATAATCTTATATATTATTTTATACATGGTTTACTTATTATTGTTTTTTTTTTTTAGCTTCAAGAAGATATGGAAAATTTTGTTCGCTATAAACTAATCGGAGGAAAAGTTTAATTAAAACAGGACGTGGTTCCACATATATTTGATTGCCAACAAGACAAAAAAGAGCTGCATCTGCACCACAGCGAACTGTTGTTTTAAAATGACAAAGAAAACAGTTAGTAGAAGAAGCTATAACCTAGAGAATAAGAGAAACAAATGTTGAACAACAATTTTTACCAACAGTAATGGATTTTGATGGGCCCAGTACAAGCTCAAGTCAATAAGCCGGGTTAGAAAGGGATGAATATATTGTGGAAAATACAAAAGCAATTGGGAAGGCTAAAAGTGTGGGTATACAGGCGAAACCACATGTTCTGTCATTCTTTATAAATTCAATAACCATAAAAATATGAACACATGGCAAATTGTTCGTCGACGCTTTAACAAAACTCTAAGAAGCAATTTCTCGTTTTGTGAATGTACAACACAATCACTGTTAATCACAAAACACCTGATAAGCTTTTAAGAATAATTGTAATAATAATAATTCTCAAATCAAAACTTATTACAAGGCAGGTATATACCTGTCATGTGACTTGATATAGACCATCCCCCATTTATATGGGTAGTGATGTCATCGATGTCACAACCAATGAGATGATGTTTTATAAATCGTTTTGAAATTTGAAGTTTATATAGGTTATTATTATTAAATATTTAGTAAATTCTCATGAAATAGGCAAAGTTTTGTATATAGAAAACATCCTAATCAGTAAACGTTCAAAATTTTGTCCACCCACTCGTAAACACGTTTGGGCACGTTTAAGCATGTTTTGACCAACAAAAACCAATGTTATTTCCCAATGAAAATAGGTGATAGGTTTTAATTCGGGGGAACGTGGGGGCCACGTAAATAAAAGATAAATTGCTGGTACTAATATTTGGAATGCTGGAAGCACATGTTAGGGTTACAATTTGCTTCAAATCGAAATTCGGCATTTAGGTGATGACGTCATCTTATGATTGAACAAATTTTCAAATGCAAAATACATTAGTTACCACTTTGTTTCAAGTAAATTGAAAACTGCACTTGATACAGACAATGCAGTCGCAATTATGTGCAAAGCGAATTTAAGAACGAAGAGCAGGTTTTTCAGCTGTAAACCAACATCTGTTCTGAATCTGAAGAACCATGTTAGTGCTGTGCACAAGACAAATTGTTACGTCAATTTTTTCCAGTAATCCGTAATCATAGTGCAAGAATTGTAGACTGGGCTTTACCATTCTTGTTGTTCCGATAACAGAAGAGGAAGAAGAACAACAACACTCACTATTCGATGTTTTCATTGAGGTTAAACAACCATCACAAGTACGATTTTATATTTACATTTCAAAGAAAATTGTTGCAATGACTGGTGTTCAAGAAACTTCGTGTAAGTTTTGTCTCAAAACTGTAGGCGTTGAAGGTTTTGAGGTAATAGACAACGTTACTAGAGATATTTTAGATGTTCTTTTGCTGAAATTGGTAAGTTATATGTACGTATTAGTTCAGGGTCGCTGATATTCATGGAAACGGTCGATTATCTCCTAAAGTAAGATAGCTATCGAAAAATCAGAAGACACAAACGTTTGTGGGCTTTTTAAAGCTATTACAATAAAGAAAATTTAAGTATTACCGGATCAGTCGAAAAGTTACGACGAAACAAAGTTGCTTTTTCTTTATTGGGACACCCTGTATATTATTCCATATTTCAATTCTCGAAATTCTAAACAAAATTCATATATCACATCATGCGCCTAAGCTTAACCGTTTTCGAGATATCGAACTTTGAAAATCAATTTTTTATAAATTATAGAAAAATATTTTATTCTGTATCTTATGATTTTTCCATAGCTATCTTACTTTTGGAGAAAATCCACCGTGCATATCGGGGACACTGTATACAGGGTGTTTTTAAATGAAGTAGCAGAAATGGTACCAGTGAATGTAGAGCCAAAAATAAGAGGATTGAAGGACCTTACATGAAAGTTGCACCCCTGAGGCGATATACCCTCTTAAAGGAGGGGATTGAAATTCTCATTTTAATTTTTTTCTTAAACATGGGGAATGCTAGAGACACGAAACTTGGTATGAGCATCCTACTAATAAAGAGACAACTTTTCAATATTTGTTCGATCATTAGCGTATTTTATAAAGGAGTGAAACAGTCAACTCCATTGCGATATTTTATTAGAAATTTTTTTTATGGAGCAAATTATTTTAAAATATTTATTGGGAAGACTGATTTTTACCTCTTGTAATTTTTCGATAAAACCGATAGTTTTCTAGTAAAAAAAATTAGATGTGTCATTGTTCACTAAAGGGGTAATTGCGAAAATTTGTAAAAATAAAGTAGGCGGATGTCATAACAAACAATTTGTTATTTATCATATTAATAAATTGACACTTTCTGTCAATAAGCTGGTAATTTAATAATAACATTAAGAATAATTTACTATTAATTAATGAAAATGGTAAAGTTATTTATCTGAAATAAAATTTAATACAAACGAGAATCAAGAAATGCAAAATTAAATTTAAAGAATATTCTCGAAATAATTTCCATTTTGCTGCAAGCATAACCTAATATGTCTGTTGAAGTTATAACGCACACGCACAAACTGTTCTTGGTTACTGCCAAGGTCATCTGCTGCCTGAAATATTCTTAAGCGTAGTTCTTCTAAGGAGGCAACAGGAGTGGCATAAACAATACTTTTTATGGGTTTCCGCAAAAAGAAATCCATAGGCGTTAGGTCAGGTGAACGTGCAGGCCAACAAACAAGGGCATCACGACCACCACCAATCCAGCGATTCGGGTAATTTAAATTTAACCATTCTCTAATGGCTAGTGTACTATGTGCAGGCGCCCCATCGTGCATATATCACATCACCCGGCGTGTAGCGAGGGGTACATCCTCAAGTAATGTTGGAAGATTATCATTCAAAAATCTAAGGTACTCGGCCGCTCCAAGCCTGTGTGGAAGAATAAAAGGACCTATCAGAGTATTTCCTACAATTCCCACACATACGTTTAAACTGAAATTATGTTGACGTCTTGAGACAAATATTTCATGAGTATTTTCTTCCGACCATGAATGTACATTATGAAGGTTTACTGCACCTACTCTAGGGAAATTTGCTTCATCGGTGAAAAGTGTATTCATTAGGAAATTTAAGTCATGCCTGGAAATATTAATGTACCATTGACAAAAATCCACGAGGTTAGGTAAATCAGGGTCATTTAATTCTTGCACCGGTTGATGGTGAAAAGGGTATAAAAAATTTTCATGAGCTACATTCCACACAAGAAACAGTTGCCTAGACACCTGTCTTGTGCTTGTACCCCAGTCTTGTTCTCGATGTTCCAGTATAGCTTCCTCAGTTTCAACAGTTCGGACATTACGCCTTCTTCCGGCACCCTTACGATTGGGATGAATTTTACCAGTTTCGCGAAGCCTTCTTTCCACCGAGGCCAATGTTTGTCTATGAGGAATCGGTCGGTTTGGGTATCTTGGTGGTATATTCTTACTGCAGCGTTACTATTTTTTCTGTATTCAAAAAACACGTGGAGGATGTCGAAATATTTGTCATTGGTATAAATATTATTTGCCATAATTAATCTGATAATAAATTAATCAATTGGTACTAATTATTGGTTGACAGAAAGTGTCAATTTATTAATATGATAAATAACAATTCATTTGTTATGACATCCGCCTACT
The DNA here is from genome assembly GCF_000390285.2 of Anoplophora glabripennis. NCBI lineage: Eukaryota > Metazoa > Arthropoda > Insecta > Coleoptera > Cerambycidae > Anoplophora > Anoplophora glabripennis. The sequence continues at coordinate 18,194 of NW_019417213.1, forward strand.
TTATTTTTACAAATTTTCGCAATTACCCCCTTAGTGAACGATAACGCATCTAATTTTCTTACTAGACTATCGGTTTTATCGAAAAATTACATGAGGTAAAAAAAGTTGCGCAATAAATCATTTTTCCAAATAAATATTTTTAAATAAATAATTTGCTACATATAAAAATTTCTAATAGAATATTCCAAAGTGGTTGACTGTTTCACTCCTTTATAAAATAAGCCAATGATCGAACAAATATTGAAAAGCTGTCTCTTTATTAGTAGGATGCTCATACCAAGTTTCGTGTCTTTAGCATTCCCCATGTTAAAGAAAAAAATTTAAATGAGAATTTCAATCCCCTCCTTTAAGAGGGTATATCGCCTCAGGGGTGCAACTGTCATGTAAGGTATTTTTCCTTCAATCCTCTTATTTTTGGCTCCACATTCACTGGTACCATTTTTGCTACTTCATTTGAAAACACCCTGTATATAACGGGGAAAACTCTTTGAACCTTTTGTTTAGTGGTGTAGTATATTTCATTTTCATTTTCAACCTGCCCACATACCACATTCTCTGTTAAAATTAATATTACCCTGACATACTTTACAAATAAAAAAATGCAAGCATATTTCAAATTTAAAATGAAAATGGGTAATGATAATGAATTATTTAAAAAAAAGTACTGTAGGAGTCTTTGTTGTTAATCCGAATTTGGAACCTTACAGTTGAACATGTTACATTTAAAGCAAGTTCGGTATTAACATATGTGTTTTGTTCTTTTTTAATTGTAATGCAGATGAAAAGGTGAAGAGCTATATCTACAGCATCTTGTCCATAGAAAGATCTAGGTGTCTTGAACGGTTTCACTGCTAAAACAATTTTTTTTTAATTTTATCGATTTTTGCATTTTTCTCATAAATGACTATAGACCTACAGCAAAATCGTAGATGACATTTTTATAGAAAATTGAATTTAGTCTATAAAAAGTCCTCAGTAAAGCTGTAAAGTTATTATTTCATGAGATAAATAGATTCAATCGTGCGAAAACTTAAAAAACCCTTGTTTTATCCTTATAGAATATTTGAAATTGCAGATAGAACTATAATTAGAGATGAGACAATTTAATTAAAAAAGAAATGTAGGTTTACGTGTTAAATGAATAGGAAAATTTTAAAATAAAAATAGCGAGTACTAAAAATTAAAATTAGAACTGAAATTTGGTAAAATTTTATTTCCAATTTTTAGAACAATATTTCCTCAATGGAGCAAAAAAAAGAAATGTACATTTCAAACAGAGCACCCTAATGCATATACATACATCTCATTTCGCTCACCTCAACGCATTAGAGCGACTTAACAATAATTGATATTTTCTGCCAAAGTGATTTTCTTTCTCTTTGGTTAAAGTTGTATATATTTCAGAAATTTGATAGCGAAGGCAAAGAGGTTATATGTAACGTTTGCAGAAGAAAGTTAAACGCAGCATTCGAATTTAAGGCAACTTGTCTGAAGACCGATTACGCAATTATTCCATATGTGGATTGTGAAAAAATGTTACAGCTCGATATCAGAGACGTGTATACAAAGGAAAAGACAAGCGAGTCAATGGATATTTCAGACGGTCATAAAATATGTCGATTGTGTATGGAGCCAGTAGAAAGTGAGTTTAGGTGCATTTGCCAAGAGGAACTTGAAGGTATCGAGAAATTGGCTCCTGAAATGGTATCAATGATATTAAATAGTTAAATGTTTCGCAATTTAATGAAACTACTTTGCAGAATATAAATGTTTAATGTTTGATGTTTAATGTTTAATGTGGCTAACTTTAAAACACATACACATACATAACTTTTACACGTCAATCATGTAGGAACCTAAGTATAAAAAAATAATACTTGTTAAATCTTATTTAACGTTGTATCTTAGGTGTTAGGCCTACTTTTAGAAAACAGATAAAACAATTACAGTATATTAAAATTAACACTAAGAAGAAAAAAAAGAAACAAAAACGTTATATACATTGCACCTAAGTGAATTAACACTTGTATTGTGCAAGCACAAAATCCATTAAGTATATGCTGTATATACAATAATATGAGTAAAATTCAAATTATTATTATCATCTTTCGTATTAGCTAGGATATTATTCAATCAATGACAAAAAAGACAAATAGTTGTTACTTATGTATGTTTTGCAGAGGTGCGAGTATTTTTTAAAGCTTTTGGTTCTTCTTATTTCTAAGGGTAACAAGTTGTATGTCTTGGGAGCTAAATGTGTCGCAAATCTCAAACCTATGGTTTTATTATTAAAAGGTGTTAGTAAAGCTTCGTTTGACATACTCCGAGTTACCCTAACATTCATTATCAACTGTTTTTCATTTTTAAATACATTTGTACACAATGAATGGAAATACAAAGATCTAATATTACATATTCCATCCTTGAAAAGTAAACTGGTCGGGTATAATTTATTTTTTTTTAAAATGATTTTTAATATATAATTTTGTACAACAGATAGCTGTTTTAAAGTCGTATTATATAAACCACCCCATACCAGAATACCATAGCGATAAATGGATTCCACTAGAGATTTATAAACTATAATATTTTTTTGCTTAAGATATCTCTTAATTTGTAGAATCTAAAAATCAGTTTTCGAGTGTTCACTGTTAATTTATTTATATGCTGCTCCCATTTAATGTTTTTGTCAATTACGATACCTAAATATTTTATGGAATATACTTCATTTATTACCATGCTGAAACGTTCAATATTAATCCTATCATAGTTGGGCCTATTTTTGCTGGTAATTGAAAATGCTATGTATTTGGTTTTACCAGCATTTAGAGATAACTGATGTCCATCTAACCATATTTTAATAGCAGTTATGCCACGTTCCATTTGTTCTTTAACTGTATCCCAGGTATCACCAGAGAAAATGACTACAGTATCGTCTGCATATGACAGTATTTTACCACTAGTATTTAAGAATAACAAAGAATTTAAGTATATTATAAAGAGTATGGGCCCTAAAACAGTGCCCTGTGGCACACCTATTTTAACTTCCTGGGGATCACTAAGACAATTATTAACTCTAACATATTGCATTCGATCAGTTAAATAACTAGTAAAAAGCTTTAGCACATTTCCTCGAATTCCATAACTATGCAGCACATTAAGAAGCTTGTCATGAGGCACTGTATCAAATGCCTTAGCCAAGTCTAAAAACACTGCAGCACACTTTCTACTTGAATCCAGATTGTCTGTGATTTCCTTTACTACTTCATACATTGCATCCTCTGTACTTTTACCTTCCAAAAAACCAAACTGATGTGGACTCAATATATTGTTATTTTTAAGAAAACTTACAAGCCTAGTTTTAAGACATTTATCAAAAATTTTTCCAAAATTATTTATCAAGCTAATAGGCCTGTAATTGGATATTCTCGTATTATCACCATTTTTAAATACAGGAGTAATGATAGAGCTTTTAAATTGAGAAGGCACAATACCAGTGGCAAAAATTAAATTTATTATATGTGTAATAGGCTGAACTATCTGCTTGTGAGATGACTTTATAAGTTCGGCAGTAATTGCATCCATACCTGGAGCCGAATTTTTTTTCAAAGAATTTATTTGTAATATTATTTCATTTTCTGTAACAGGCGTTAAAAACAATGAATTATTAATTGGCGGTATTTGAGAAGAAAAGTCATCAGGTATCTTTATATTGTTGGCCATTTTAATACCAATGTTAGCAAAATATTCATTACAGTAGTTCGACATATCTTTATTATTATCATATGGTTGACCATCTTCATTGGCAATATTAAAAGAACATGCATTATTTTTAGATTTTTCATTGGTAGCTTCAGATATTACTTGATAAATTTTTTTCATATTGTTTTGATTAAGTAAAATAATATCTTTATAATACTCATTTTTTTAACAGCTTATTTAAATTATTTCTATATGTTTTGTACTCTATCTCCAAATCCTGAGAATAACTATTTGTCAGTCTTTTTTTCATTTTATCTCTAATTATTATTGACTTGGTTAGACCAATTGTAATCCAAGGTTTGATTTTCTTAGGTACTTTATTATTAGTGGGTTTGGTATAAGTACTCTGAGATACAATTTTTAAATATGTTTCAGTAAATATATTAGTAGCAAGTTGAGAATTATTTAATTGCAAAACATGATTCCAACTTTCATTTTTAATCAAATTAATGAATTTATTAATATTAATTTTAGAAAATTTTTTAGTATTAATTTGCTTGATTGTGTCATAACTTATAGAATCTTTACTAAAATGTATCATGACAGCATAATGATCAGTAACAGAGCATTTAAGTATATAGGAGTCAATTTTAAAACTATTGACACCCTGATTACGTTTTACAAAAATATGATCAAGGCATGAAGTAGATTCTTTTGTAGTTCTAGTTGGAGATTGAATGTAGGGCACAAATCCATGTTTAGCTAACATTGACACATAATTGTTCACATACTCATTTTCATCTAATATATTGATATTAACATCGCCCACTATGAGTTGAAAACAGGCATCAGCTTTATTTAAGTCTAAATAGTCATCAATATCATTGATAAAAGCACCTATATTAGTTGGATTGGGTCTATATAATGCAATTATCCTAAAAAGGACATTACCAATATTGATTTCCATAATGCTTAGTGTTACCCCACTTATTTCCAACTTTTTATTATGGATTGAAGTTTCAAGACCCTTTTTTGCAATAATTATAACTCCATCATTTTTATTAAAATCCGCATGATTGTGAAAGGTATTATAACCAGGAATATTCAACTGATCTATAGAATCCACTTGAAAGCATTCACTTAAGATAATAACATCATAATTATAATCTAATTCATAGGTTACAAAAGTAGCAAGTAATTCATCAAAATTCTTTCTTATACTACGAATATTAAGATGAAAGACCCTAAGAACAGCATTTGTTTCAAACAGTACCTTACTGTCATTAATACCAACATATCTTCCCATGCGATTTCCTCCGACGCATTCGAGTTCTTGCAAAATTAAATCTTCATTGAGTAGTACCATTATACCAACGAATAGTCCGTTTTACTTTGTAACAGCAACTTTTGGAATTCTAAACTGGCACATGACAGGTCTGAGGCAGCATGTTCAACATTATAATTTGTATTAAATTTTTCATTAGAAATAACACAGTTTTTACAACACAATTTCACTTTAGGGCAAATATTTGCCTCATGCTCTTCACTACACCTTGGGCATGTTAATTTGTTACGACAATCTTGCTTTTTATGATAAAAACCCTGGCAGTTAAAACATCTTGGCACATCCAAATCCTCATATACTGAATACCTTTCCCATCCAATACATAATTTTCTGTCAACCATTACTTGTTTAAATGCAGTAGCCGAACACTCACAATAGATAGTATGATGGTCCCTACTCTTTTTTCTAATATATGTTGTTTTAATGACCCCTGCCAAATTATTTTGTTCTGCAATACTATTATCAATTTCATCTGCAGTCATGTTACCATCAAAATTAACAATTTTTATTCTTGGCTTTCTCATTTTTGTTTGCTCAATTAAATAGTTGTCCTTTAGTTTATCCTTTACTGCTTTTTCTAAAATATCAGTCTCTTCTTTTGTTTGACAAGTGATATGGATAGAACCTGATTTGGTAGATTTAAAATGCTTTATACCTATCTTTAATTCTGAAGGATTAATATATTTGTCCAGATCCGACTTAGTTTTTCTACTATCTTGTTCCCCCTTTGGCTTAATAATGATCTTTGGCTGATTTTCTTTCCTTTTATTAACCTCTGGTGCACTAGTTACAGATGCATAGGATAATTGTGTAAAACTTGCAAGTTTATCTTCAACTTGTTTGACTTTTTCTTGTAGCATATTAATAATTACATTTTTGTCATCTATTATTTGATCTTTATCCTATATTGTATTCCGTAAAAAATCAGTTAGTTCATAATTTCTGCATTTTTTGCATATAAATTTCAATAAACGAGTTCGTAAAGCTAAACATTTAATTTCCGAGCTCGAAAGCTCAGAGCAATCATTACATATTAAATTTCTGCACGAGTCACAAGGCGTACAAGGATTTTTTACATCTTTAGAAGGTTGCAAAGTTCTCTTACACACTGTACATTCCATTCCACGTTCCATATGCTAAATTCACTTTCCTTTTTTAGAACAACAAAATTTGTTTCTATATTGCTACTTTTTACTTTTAAGATAAAGACTTGGTTTTTGTCACCTTCTTTTTGGCGTTTAAATAGAATTTCTTATCATTTATATCCATTACTATGAGTGCACAAATGCATAAATACCTCTATAGACGTTTCTTACAGATCTTTTTTAATTTGTTATTAAAAAGCACTGCACTTTATTAACTGATGGGACAGATTTCAAAATTTAATGTAGATTATTTCCCATAGAACAAACACCAAAACTCACAGACTGAATTATTACTCTTTCACAGTGCAACAGTGTAAATGATATATCATCAAAGATCCCGTTGTATGTAAGGAATGCTTTGATTCTGTGTGCACCCACAACAGTTTCCTAAAAAATTGCTCGGAAGTACAGGAAAAAATTAGATGTCTTTTTAATAGCGCAGCAACAGAGAGTCAGATAGATACGTCACCATCCGATTTATTCGTTAAGACTGAAAACGAGGACAAAGAATTCGACATTAATGAGATGGAAATGTCAATCAAAGCTGAAAGTATCGACATAAAATCGGAAGATGAGGAAGGGAGGTAAGAGAAGATTATTTTAACAGTAATTTAAAAGGTAACCGTATAACTTCAGATCTTATTTAATTTTGCATCTCTTGCATTAATTTCTTGTGTTTCTGAGGGTTTTCGAATAATTAATTATTGTTAACGTATCTTCTATAAAAACATTAATTGTCGTCGAGAATTTGATTTATATGATAATAAAACTAAAATAAAGTCTTGTGGAGTTCAGAAACCCCTTAGAATTAACACCTAACATTGGAAAATACCCTGTACATGTAATTTTTTCAGCGACTCGCTACTGCAGAGCTCCGATAGTGGATCATTCGAGAAGAGTGACTTTAGAGATGCAGAAGAGGATGGATGTAAACATGAGAATAGAGCGACAAACGAATGTAATACCAAAGTCAAGCAGGACGACAAAGTATTTTACAAATGTGATAAATGTATTTACGAAACTAGAAGCGAGAGTCGTTTTATAGCACATCGTGGGAGACACGAGAACGATTCGGAAGCATATAAATGTGAATCGTGTGAGTATGAAACTGAAAATAAAAAATTTTTTCAGAAGCACCGGCTAAGGCATAAAGATTCTTCAGAAACGCGTATGCATCGATACGGATCATGTAATTACAAGACAAAGAGCAGGTGTGAGCTTGCTAAGCATCAGGTGAAACACAAAAGCGCATCTGAAGGGCGATTGTACGAGTGTGACATTTGTGATTTCAAAACAAAGCGGAAGTTCAGTTTTGACAGTCATTATATAAAACATAAAAACTCAAACAATCGTGTAGAATGTGACTATAAAACCAAATACACCGCATTACCGAATAAGAACAGTTTACAACTACCCATTTATAAATATGATGGTTGTACATACGAATCAAAAAATAAGAAAAACTTTACCAGGCATCAGTTGGTACATAAAGATCCTTCGCAGGTCAAAATGTACAAGTGTAATAACTGCGATTACAAAACAATAAACAAGAAATGTCTCGAACAGCATCAACTGAAGCATAAAGATCCTTCGCAAGTTCAAATGTACAAGTGTAACGACTGCGATTACGAAACTAAATACAAGGGTGTTATGAAACAACACCAACTGAGACACAAAGATCTTTCGCAGATTCAAATGTACAGGTGTAATGACTGCGATTTCAAAACTAAATACAAAAGTTGTATCAAACGGCATCAACTTAAACATAAAGATCCTTCGCAGGTTCAAATGTACAAGTGTAATGACTGCGCTTTCGAAACTAGATTCAAGAGATATATCAAACAGCATCAACTGAAACATAAAGATCCTTCGCAGGTTCAAATGTACAAGTGTAACGACTGCAATTACGAAACTAAATGCAAGGGTGTTATCAAACAGCATCAACTGAAACACAAAAATCCTTCGCAGGTTCAAACGTACAGGTGTAACGACTGCGATTACAAAACTAAATACAAGGGTGTTATGAAACAACACCAACTGAGACACAAAGATCTATCGCAGGTTCAAATGTACACGTGTGAAAATTGCGATTTCAAAACTAAATACAAAAGTTGTATCAATCAGCATCAACTGAAACATAAAGATCCTTCGCAGGTTCAAATGTACAAGTGTAACGACTGCGATTACGAAACTATATTCAAGAGATATGTCTAACAGCATCAACTGAAACATAAAGATCCTTCGCAGGTTCAAATGTACAAGTGTAACGACTGCAATTACGAAACTAAATGCAAGGGTGTTATCAAACAGCATCAACTGAAACACAAAAATCCTTCGCAGGTTCAAACGTACAGGTGTAACGACTGCAATTACAAAACTAAATACAAGGGTGTTATGAAACAACACCAACTGAGACACAAAGATCTATCGCAGGTTCAAACGTACAGGTGTAATGACTGCGATTTCGAAACTAAATACAAAAGTTGTATCAATCAGCATCAACTGAAACGTAAAGATCCTTCGCAGGTCAAAATGTACAAGTGTAACAACTGCGATTACAAAACAATAAACAAGAAATGTCTCAAACAGCATCAACTGAAGCATAAAGATCCTTCGCAAGTTCAAATGTACAAGTGTAACGACTGCGATTACGAAACTAAATGCAAGGGTGTTATCAAACAGCATCAACTGAAACACAAAGATCTTTCACAGGTTGAAATGTACAGGTGTCACAATTGCAATTACAAAACTAAGTACAAAAGTTGTATCAAACAGCATCAGCTTAAGCATATTCTTCTTAGGTCCAGGTGTACAGGAGAGGTATAAAATATTACAAGTTAAAGCATAGAGAGTTTTCACTAGTGTATGAGCATGCAAAGGTGTGTCGCAGATTCAAATGCATCAATGTGATCCGGAAACCACACATAAGAAGTCTCTAAGGAGATATCTGCTGATGCACAAAAAGCATTGGTGGGTGTAAAGCATGCCCCATTGAAGCGCAAAATCCAGTTTAAAATGGAGGCATTTAAGAGACCGACCATAAATATGTGAATGTGTAAAATGTAAAGCCTATTGTGAAAAACATCAGTTCAAACACAAAACTCTCACTGAAACAGAGACAAGACAAGTGATTTTGGACTAGTGCTTTTGTAACAATGCATTAAAATGAATACTTTGTAATATGCACCTGCTTTTTTCTATGTTTAAAGATGTATCTTTTTCATTATCAATATCCAGGGAGAATCTTAAATGTGTACATGTGTATTTTAAACAACTGCAAAAAAATTAGGAACAAAATAAATATGCATTGGTTTTCCTAATAAAAAATGGTTGAGAACTGCTGACTTCGCTGAGGTATTTATGCATTGAGAGATCAACTTTTCTGTGTTGCCAATGTCATTCATATAGACTTGTAAAGTCAGCTCTTTAATGAACTAAGAAGAAATAAATAAATTAAGTATTGGTTTAGATGTCGGAAATTTTGAAATATTTTTATAAGAATGTTCAAAGCCTCCTTCTCTGGCAATTCCTATGCAGGGGTGGTTTTTAGCAATACGGTCTGTCCTGTTTTTCACTTCTAGCTTAGAAACTCGGTATTCGATTGTTCACATGATTTTCGAGACAAGCGTTGCGGTAAACCGGAAAGCAGTAGTGCTAGTAAGTTTTTTATTTTATTTAAATTATATTTGCATAAAATCAATTCACCTAAATTAATTATTTGTGTTGTGCTTATGAGTAAGAGTTGTGTACATGCGGATGGGAAGATTATGATGGTTTTAGCTTCAGGGGCTGTTGGCTAACCGAATTTTACAGTCACCCCCTTTATTTTCTATGTTTAAATAAGGGTTTATTTGATACATTTATTTTATTGACCTCTTTAAGTTTTATATGTACACATTTAAAATTAACCCTACGTCCTATGTAATTTATAATTTTCATTTGATTCTTCGTAATTTGTGTAGGGGGAACAGGGTTACAAGTGGAAAGAAACGTTATTGTATTAACACTGTTCCCTATTGTATTTTATTTGTATTATTTTGAGGCATAAACATAGGTTTAAATCTTTAGCTTTTATTGTGCACTATTATATGATTATATATATATATATANAAACATTCATTAACACTATTCCTAAAATATTTATACTAAAATTGTTTAAAATTTTGAGCTATTGCTTTACAATTACATTTTAAAACTATGTATATATATATACATCTTTCTATCATTAGGGCGTCCATAAAAATGCTGTTTATGGCGTCCACCAATGGAATAACATACTTGTCCTTTTCTTTCTGTATATACTGTTCCTTCTATTAAAGAATTACAAATATAAACTAACAAAACAAAAATTATCTTGATTACGGTTATGAACACAGGTATATGGCCTACAGTAGAGCATCATTTTATTAGTCTACCATCAGAGCGTCTCTAATATACGTTTTTACTTATACTTTATCGCTTTTAAAGCGTCCGGGATCAAAAGTATACGGTTCCATTTAAAATTTTCAACATGACCTCTAAATAACCGTGAAGGTCATAGTAAAGGTCATATCTGAAGGTAAAAATTTCCATTTTTTCCATTTCCGGGATGAAAAGTATACAGTTCCATTTAAAATTTTCAACTTGACCTCTAAATGACCTTCAAGGTCATCGTTGGATTGCTCACTTAAAACCCTGCAACTTTTGTTCTAATCATTTTTGGTCTGAGCAGTATTTTCTGAGATAGAGGGGGGTGGGGTTCCAAACTTTTTAAAAACCCTGTATATGTAGCATTAAATGAATTAAATATAATTTCAGTATCTACATATGCGCTACACTGTATGAATCTGTTTAAAGGAGCCCTTTACTTTTGTTTGTTTTTACAGTTTTTGTTCTTTTGTACATAAAAATCTGCAAATTGATCTGAACCAAAATGATCTGTTCTGTTCTAGAATTGTAGGAAGTACGTGGTAAAATCGTGACGTGGCGCCATCTTTCGGGGAAAAATAGTACTAATATATGATACTTAATAAATATTACAGTATACTTTAAATTTATGGGCCGTCGTTGGTTGAAATATTCTGTACAATATTTCAGCCAACGAGGCGGCCATGTAAAGTAGTGTCTACCATTATTGATAGATGGCGCTATCTACTTGGCAAAATGAGACGACGTAATGATTCATACCTTTGCAAAAAAAATTGGATTAAGTTCTATTATTGTTATATGTAATCATCAGTAAACGTTCAAAATTTTGTCCACCGACTCGTAAACACATTTGGGCACGTTTAATGACGTTTTGACCATTAAAAACCAATGTTATTTCCCAATAAAAATATATAGGTGATAGTTTTTTAATTCAGGGGAACGTGGTGGCCACGTAAATAAAAGATACATAGCTGGTACCATAGAAAATGGCTGGTACTAAAGTTTGGAATGCTGGAAGTACACGTTAGGGTTACAATTTGCTTCAAATCGAAATTCGGCATTTCGTTGATGACGTCATCCGCTGAAAGAACAAATTTTCAAATGCAAAATATATTATATTTACTACTTTGTTTCAAGAAAATTGAAAACTGCGCTTAATACAGACAAAACAATCGTAATTATGTGCAAAGCGAATTTAAGAACGAAGAGCAGGTTTTTCAGCTGTAAACCAACACTGTTCTGAATCAGGAACCATGTTAGTGCTGTGCACAAGAAAAATTATTACGTCAATTTTTTCCAGCAATCCGTAATCATAGTGCAAGAATTATAGACTAGATTTTACCATTCTTGTTGTTCCGATAACAGAAGAAGAAGAACAATAAAATAACCCTCACTATTCGATGTTTTCATTGTGGTTAAACAACCAACGTAAGTTACGGTTTTATATTTACATTTCAAAGAAAATTGTTGCAATGACTGGTGTTCAAGAAACTTCGTGTAGTCTTTGCTTCAAAACTGTAACCGTTGAAGGTTTTGAGGTAATAGACAACGTTATTAGAGATACTTTAGATGTTCTTTTGCTGAAATTGGTAAGTTGGTGATAGATATGTACTAGTTCAGGGTCGCTGATGTGTATGTAACGGTCGTTTGAGGGTTTTTTAAAGCTATTACAATAAAGAAAATTTAAGCATACTTACACGATCAGTCGAAAAGCTATGACGAAACAAAATTGCTTTTTCTTTATTAGAACATCCTGTATATTATTCCATATGTCAATTCTTCTCGAAATTCTAAACAAAATTCATATATCACATCATACGCCTAAACTTAACCATTTTCGAGATATTGAACTTTGAAAATCAATTTTTTATAAATTATAGAAAAATATTTTAGTCCGTTAACTCCATTCTTTCATCTAATAGTGATTTTCTTGAGAACACATGTCAAAAATACATTTAGTGTGAATAATTTTCTCGCAAAATGACACGTTTAAATGAAACAGAGCGTATTTGAGTTTTAATGATCATGGGATATGCTGATAGAAGACGAAGTATCGGGAACGCATTTCTATATCGCAGCGTTTTCTTGAACCTGGAGGTGTTACAGATCGATTAATAGGTGGAAGACCAGTAAGCGTTACAAATGAGAAATACGTTCCCGATCGGGGTGCAATTAATGAAAAATATCCTCACGACTTTGTCTTCTGTCACCATATCCTGTGATCAATAAAACTTCAATACGATCGGTTTCACTTAAACGTGCCATTTTGCTAGAAAATTATTCACACAAAATGTATTTTTGACATGTGTTGTCAAGATAAGCGCTATTAGACAAAAGAACGACACGGCGTTGTTATGGAGGTAGAAACTTTCAAAGATAACTTGATGCACTAAAATATTTTTGTATAATAATTTATAAGAAAATGATTTTATCATCAACTTGGAGTTGCTATACACGCTAGCCATTTTTGACACTAACTACTAAAAAACTATTGTAAACACCACAGATAACACTAACACAACGACGATTGTAAAATCGGATTTCAGTGTTCGTAGTCGCTGAGGCCACGTGGCTCTCCACGCGTATTGCGAATGACGCTAGAGACTACAGTTGTCCGGCTGTGTAATGGTTGAATGCACTACTTCAATAATTTTTTCCTCGGAAACTATAAAGATTTTACAAAAATTTTTTTTTACAATATTGACTGCATTTCTCATGCCGCATCTATTCCCACATTTTTTTGGATAAGTAAATTTTGTTACATACGCGTGGGCTCTTAAGGCCTCCGTTTCCGAGATGCAGAGAATTAAAAAAAATTTTTAATTTTCTTAAATCCATTCAATCTAACTATTCGTAAGTAGGTAGTAGACGTTTCGCGAGATTTATTAACTAGGATAAATCGATTTTTCCATTGTAATATAAATGCAACTCTTTTAATAGAAACAAGATAATAAAAAATGCATACGGGGTCTGCTATTAGCATTTGCCGATTAGTCCCATTTTAAAAATGTCGATCTACCAGGACAGCATTTTTGTACAAAACTCGTAAAATGTCAGATGTGACGGTAAAATATTGCCACATGAGTTTAATGAGAACGCCCCATATAGACAAGCGGTTAAGCCGTCATATTTCAAACAAAATACGATTCAAATTGGAAACCTTTATCTTGTGTCGAGTGTACAGAGCCGATTGTGACGTGAAAGGATCGAGCTGGACGAGAACTTGGCAGATCGGTGGGGGCTTCAGTTGGTCTATCGACTGCGAAGTGTGAGTCACTGAGAGGTCCTATGTTGCGTATGATGAAGACACACCGTTATTCTTTGCGAATACCACGAAGTTTCTAAAGTAGTTTTTATGATTCTCAAATAGCATCGTTTATCTGTGAAACCATACAGTATGTTTGCGGCTTACCAATAAATATAGTGTTGTTAGTAAGGTGCGAGTTTTACTTTCTGAAAACACAACAATGACTTTCTCTGAGGAGATTACAATTTTCCTCTATTTTTTGTAATCGTAAAGATTACCAACTGATAATGCAGACAAAAGAATCAATTTTTGCAGATGGATGTTAAACAAATGTGAGTAGGTGAACTTTTGCGCATTATATTCGGCAAAAAAATAAATTGTCTCCTAAACGGCTGCTACTATTAAAAATCACCAAGAAACACTTTTCATTTATTTAACGTAACATTACCTAAATTTAACGTTGTTTCTACAAAAAACCACCATGGCATATTTTTTTCTTGGGGAAACGGAGCACAACCTTCAGTAACAGGCCACTGGTTAACGCTACGAGGTTAAAATTACATTCAATAAAAGGTCTAATTAAGTGAATACGCTGTGGTAAATTTCATTCAAATGGTTCAGCGCATTATGAAGATATGACACAAAATATAATTTCTTTTGGAAACTTGAACATCCTGTATCTCGAATACCACGCTCCCCCCTGGAAAAAAGTTTATAGAGCAAACTCTACTTATTTTTGGCAACTAATCTATCCTGCACTTTCTGTATTTAAAGTGAAACCACTCTGTATATCTCAATTAGCACACCTCAACACATTAGAACGACTTAACAATAATTTATATTTTCTGCCAAAGTTATTTTCTTTCTCTTTGGTTAAAATTGTATATATTTCAGAAATTTGATAGCGAGGGCAAAGAGGTTATATGTAACGTTTGCAGAAGAAAGTTAAACGCAGCATTCGAATTTAAGGCAACTTGTCTGAAGAACGATTACACAATTATTCCATATGTGGATTGTGAAAAAATGTTACAGCTCGATATAAGAGATGTGTATACGAAGGAAAAGACAAACGAGTCAATGGATATTTCAGATAGTCGGAGAATATGTCGATTGTGTATGGAGCCAGTAGAAAGTGAGTTTAGGTGCATTTGTAAAGAGGAGCTTGAAGCTATCGAGAAATTGGCTCCTGAAATGGTATCAATGATATTAAATAGTTACATTTTTCGCAATTTAATGAAACTACTTTGCAGAATATAAATATCATCAAAGATCCCGTTGTATGTAAGGAATGCTTTGATTCTGTGTGCACCCACAACAGTTTCCTAAAAAATTGCTTGGAAGTACAGGAAAAAATTGGAGGTATTTTTAATAGCGCAGCAACAGAGAGTCGGATAGATACGTCACCAGCTGATTTATTCATTAAGACCGAAAACCAGGACATAGAATTTGATATCAATGGGATGGAAATATCAATCAAAGCTGAAAGTGTCGACATAAAATCGGAAGATGAGGAAATCAGGTAAGAGAAGACTATTTTAACAATAATTTAAAAGACCATATAACTCCATATCTTATTCAATTTTACATCATTTCTTGTATTTCTGAGGGCTTTTGCATAATTAATTATTTTTAACATATCGTCAATAATAATATTACTAATTGTTGTCAAAAATTTGATTTATATGATAATTAAATTGAAATAATGCCCTGTGGAGTTCAGAAACTTGCATAATTGCATTTGGAATAACCGATGACCCCTTAGAATTAACACCTAACATTGGAAAATACCCTGTATATGAAATTTTTTCAGTGACTCGCTACTGCAGAGCTCCGATAGTGAATCATTCGAGAAGACCGTCCTTAGAGATGCAGAAGAGGATGGATGTAAACATGAGAATAAATCGACAAACAAATCTAATACGAAAGTCAAGCAGGATGAAAGAGTATTTTACACATGTGATAAATGTATTTACCAAACTGAAAGCGAGGGCCGTTTTATAGCACACCGTGTGAGACACGAGAACGATTCGGAAGCATATAGATGTGAATCGTGTGAGTATGAAACTGAAAATAAAAAATTTTTTCAGAAGCATCGGTTGAAGCATAGAGACCCTTCGGAAATGCGTATGCATCGATGCGGATCATGTGATTACAAGACAAAGCACAGGTGTGAGCTTGCTAAGCATCAGGTAAAACACAAAAACGCATCTGAAGGACGATTGTACGAGTGTGACTTTTGTGATTTCAAAACAAAGCGGAAGGTCAGTTTTAATAGTCATTATATAAAACATAAAAACTCTAACAATTATGTAGAATTACCGAATAAGGACACTTCACAACTGCCCATTTATAAATGTGATGGCTGCACATACGAATCAAAGAATAAGACGCACTTTACCAGACATCAGTTGGTACATAAAGATCCTTCGCATGTGCAAATGTACAAGTGTAACGACTGCAATTATGGATGTAAAAATAAGCATGCTATCAAACAGCATGAACTGAAACATAAAGATCCTTCACAGGTCAAAATGTACAGGTGTAACAACTGCGATTACGAAATTAGATACAAGGATGATTTAAAACATCACCAACTGAAACACAAAGATCCTTCGCAGGTTCAAATGTACAGGTGTCACGATTGCGATTATGAAACCAAATTCAAGAGTTATTTCAAACATCATCAACTGCAGCATAAAGATCCTTCTCAGGTTCAAATGTACAAGTGTAATGACTGCGATTACAAAACTGTATCCTGGGGATATTTCACAAAGCACCAACTGAAACATAAAGATCCTTCGCAGGTGCAAATGTACAGGTGTAACGACTGCGATTATGAAACTAAATACAAAGGTAATATGAAAAATCACCAACTGAAACACAAAGATCCTTCGCAGGTTCAAATGTACAGGTGTCACGATTGCGATTATGAAACTAAGTACAAGAGTTGTATCAAACAGCATCAACTGCAACATAAAGATCCTTCACAGGTCAAAATGTACAGGTGTAACAACTGCGATTACGAAACTATATACAAAAGTTATATCAAACAGCATGAACTGATACATAAAGATCCTTCGCAGGTTCGAATGTACAAGTGTAAAGACTGTGATTACAAAACTAAGTACAAGTGTCGTATGAAAAATCACCAACTGAAACACAAAGATCCTTCACAGGTTCAAATGTACAGGTGTCACGATTGCGATTATGAAACTAAGTATAAGAGTTGTATCAAACAGCATCAACTGCAGCATAAAGATCCTTCTCAGGTTCAGATGTACAAATGTAACAACTGCGATTTCAAAACTAAATACAAGGGTGATATGAAAAAACACCAACTGAAATACAAAGATCCTTTGCAGGTTCAAACATACAGGTGTAATGACTGCGATTACAAAACTACATACAAGTGTGATATTAAATTTCACCAACTGAAACACAAAGATCATTCGCAGGTTCAAACATACAGGTGTAATGACTGCGATTACAAAACTATATACAAGAAATATCTCAAAGAGCATCAAATGAAGCATAAAGATCCTTCTCTGGTTCAAATGTACAGGTGTAATGACTGTGATTTCCAAACTAAAAACAGGAGATATATTAAACAGCATCAACTGAAACACAAAGATCCTTCGCAGGTTCAAACGTACAGGTGTAATGACTGCGATTACAAAACTATATACAAGGAATATCTCAAAAAGCATCAAATGAAGCATAAAGATCCTTCTCAGGTTTAATTGTACAGGTGTAACGACTGCGATTACGAAACGAAATACAAGAGTTGTATCAAACGGCATCAAATGAAACATAAAGAGAAGGTGTACCGACTGTGATTATGAATTCAATTGCAGGAGTGGTATAAAATATTACACGTTGAAGCATATAGAGCCTTCTCGAGTGTATGAGCATGCAAAGGTATGTCGCAGATTCAAATACAGTACGGCCCATGGAAGCGCTAAATCCAGTCAGAAATGGAGGCATTTAAGAGACTAACCATAAATATGAAAATATGTAGAATGTAGAGCCTGTCCTGAAAAACATCGGTTCAAACACAAAACTCTCACTGAAACAAAAATAGATAAGTGTTTTCGGACTAGTGTTGTTGTAACAATGGATTAAAATGAATACTTTCTAATATACATCTGCTTTTTCTATGTTTAAAAATATATCTTTTTCATTACCCATATTCAGAGTGATTGTTAAATGTATACAGGGTGATTCACTATATTTTGACTTGAAGAGATATAAAAAAAATTGAAAAACAAAAATTGCACGATTTTTTATGAAATTTTCGAAAATTTTCGTAGAAAAACAAATAAAGTCCAAATAAAATGACCGCGGATGTTAACTTTGTTAATTTAAATGGAACACTGTATATTTTTACGTATTTGGATAGAATGCTCCCTGTCGAGCATAGTCTTATAGGGTTTGTTGGGTCCATCTCTAACAGTAAGTGAGATAATATTAAAAAACAAAAAAGTTAAAGGGGGGAGGGTTAAAATACAGTGAGTCACCCTGCACATGTGTATTTTGAACAACGAGACAGTTTACTATGTAGAACATGCAATTAACTGTTTTTTCTGCAAATAAAAATTAGGAACAAAATAAATACGCAATAATACTAAACACTAAAATAAATATGCATTGGTTTTCTTAAGACTTCACTGAGGTTTTTATGCCTTGAGAGATAAACTATTCTGTTTTGCCGATGTCGTGTAGACTTGTAAACTCAACTTTTTATATGAACTAAAAATAAATAAATAAGCATTGGTTTAGATTTTGGAAGTTTTGAAATATCTTTATAAAAATGTTCAAAGCCTCCTTCTCTTACCATTCCTATGTGGGGGTGGTTTTTAGCAATACTATCTGTCCCATTTTTCATTTCTAGCTTAGAAACTCGGTATTCGATTGTCCACATGATTTTCGAGACAAGCGTTGCAGTAAACCAGAAAGCAGTGATTCGAAAATTATTATGTACCTCTTAGTAGAAAGTCTTTTATTTAAATTATATTTGTACAAAATCAATTCACACTTTCAGCCTAATATTCATTATTTGTCTTGGTCCTAAATTAATTATTTGTGTTGTCCTTATGAGTAGGAGTTGTGTACATGTGGATGGGATGATTATGACGGCTTTGGCTCGAGAAGCTGTTGGCTGAATGAATTTTGCAGTAACCACCTTTATTTTTTATGATTAGATAAGTGTTTATTTGTTTCATTAATTTTTTTGATTTCTAATTTTTATATGTACACATTTAAAATTAACCCTGCGTCCTATGTAATTTATGATTTTCATTTGATTCTTCGTAATTTGTGTAGGGGGAACAGGGTTACAAGTGCAAAGAAACGTTATTGTACTAACACTGTTCCCTATTGTTTTTTTATTAGTATTATTTTAAGGCCTAAATATAAGTTTAAATGTTTAGCTTTTATTGTGCACTATTATAAGATTATATTATATGTATGTAGGATTAAATAAATTAAATTGTAATGTATTGTCTACCATTATTGATAGATGGCGCTATCTACTTGGAGAAATGGGAAGACGTAATGATTCGCAACAGGGAGACTAGACAAGGAGCACGTACTCATACGGGAAAATTGACATAATTTGTCCAAGAAATGGCAGAAGTTGGGGTGTCGCTAGTGCTCCATGTGTACCGAAGTGAAAAGAGCATAATAAACACGAGGGAAGTACATATGTGCTATTATACAGGGTGCCGCCTCGTACTGATTTTTGATGTGCGGCCTACCAGTTTTTGATACCAATACTAGCATCATGAACGCAGGTTGTGGGATTTTAATGGTAAACAAATAATTACGTTCAAACGTCAAATAACATAGGTTATTGTCAAAATGGAAATTCGTAATAAAAATGTCAATTATTTAACAAAAATCAGTTATTTCACAAATTAAACAATACTGATGGACCAATAAATGTCATTATTGTTATTATTAAAGAGGATGACAGAATCAGATGTAGGTTTAGCCTAACTTTTCCAAAATTCTTATTTCATATACAACTAGAAAAACGTTTCAATCGAAGTTTGATGTAGCTAATTTTGAGTAAAAACTTTAAGTGCTGCAACGATTTTATTTTAAAAAAAGTTTGGCTTAATTTTAAAAGAGAAGCACTATTGTTGCAACATTCGTGGCATCTAAGACGATACAGCTATACAGCGATACGCTGCAAGCTGCTGTTTTTCATTGAAGCGAACTGCTATATGTTTATAAGACGACTATTTTGCAGCTACTGCTGTCACACTTCTGAATATCCAACGCAAGCGATCCAGCCCAAAAATTTACGCCGAACATTTTTGTTAGCTGTTGAAATTCAGCGTCTTAAAAACGTTTGCTTCAAGCAAATGCAAGCGATTGGAAGTATTCGATTATGTTAGACAGGATTGTCTATATAATAACTGAGAGAAATAAGTAACAGTTACATGGAATATGTAATAACAGAGTAATCGGAATTTTTTCACATTTTATTGAATATTTTGCCTTAAAATTACATAAAATCCATATGCATATCTAAAAAAAAATATCTATATTTTTACAATAAATGTTCAATATGATGTCCATTGTTGTTCAAGCAGGTATTAATTATTCTTTTCATATTATTAAATACATTCTGTAAAACATTTTGTGTTATACTCCCAATCTCGTTTGTAATTGCCTCTTGAAGTTCTTTAATTGTGTGTAACTGTTGAGCAAATACTGAATTTTTTAAAAAACCAAATAAATAATAGTCTAGGGGTGTAAGGTCAGGAGAACGTGGTGGCCATCTATCTCGACTAATTATTCGATCATCATAATACTCTCTAATCAACTCTAAAGTTTCGTTAGAGGTGTGAGCTGTTGCGCCATCTTGCTGAAAGTATCCATGATGGATTTCATCGTCGTGAAGTTCCTCAAAAAATGGTAACAATATTTGCTGCCGATAACCTGCCCAGTTACGTTTTCACGGAAAAAATATGGTCCGATTATTCTTCTACGTGACATAGCTACCCAAACACCAAATTTAATATGGTGCAGGGTTGTTTCACGCAAAATAGGGTTTTCTGTGTTCCAAAAGCGATAATTTTGGAAGTTTACGTACCTACTTAAATGAAACCACGCTTCATCAGAAAAAAAATGTTAGATCTAGAATATCGTCGTCATTCAGATTTTCGTTAAACCAATTACAGTATTGCACACATTTTCCAAAATCACCATAAACACCATGAAATCGCACGGAAAAAAGTAATTTTAGCAAACGGAAATCAGTTTTGATAGCAATTGGGACAGGGTACGTTCAGAATCCGGTCAATCATTTTCGATCTCTCTGTATATGTATAGAAGTATGTGGATAAATTAAGCCGCTGTCACTTTCAGTCATTTTTTCATAACATTTCTGAATTTTTCGCGATTTTACCGCCAAAACTGCACGGTGTTTTCCGTACAGGTCAAAGCTGGCCAATCACAGATTCACAGAACATCTGTGGTACTGGTCAATGTATTAAGAATTAAGATCATTCGTTCCCTTAGAGCATATACTACATGGAGGAAGCACCGCGTGTTGAAAAGTGTAGACGCCGTAGAGAGAACGGACGACAGTTTGGATACTCGCTCTCTCTCTCTCTAATCGCGAGCGGAGGGACTTGCGGTAGCCAATCACGTGCCCGCGCGAGAGAGAAAGATAGTATTCAAACTATATCTCTCTCTATATTATTCGTGTACAGCAATATCTATGCGAACTTTGTGGTACTTTCTTGGGTGAGTCGCCCTCTATGAGACTCTTATTAAACTATTTTAATCCAAATATCAACGCTTGCATTTATCTGGGTGACCACCCCAATGACCCCCCCCCCCTGCCCGCTAACCTTTTCTGTTTCAGAGACAGCCAGGATCAAGAAACGAAGACAACGACACACACACACACATACACACCCCCCATACCCTCCTTAACCCTCCCCTCCCGCGCTAGCCTAAGGGCCACCTTAGCAAAGCGCATCCCAGGCTGCATAGCCGTACTACCCTACCCAACCATACCACACATAAACATGACACTACCCCCGGGGTTTACACAGACGAGCCGGCGAAGCAAGAAGAGCGCCAGAAGAAAGGGCCCTAGCCGGCGGGGTCCAGCCAGGACAAAAGGAGGTCCCACAAAGCGCCTACACCGGCCGCATTTGCGGTCGGGGTAGACGACGGATGGGGCCCACCTACGAAGGCTGTCCAGGCCTACACGAGATGAGGCAGGATAAAGAGGGATAATCCCCCTCGATCCCAAATCATTGAGGCCAATTTCTAGCCATAGAATAATGGCGCGCGCGGCGCTTGCATTTATCAAAAGCGAATATAAAAATTTGCCACACAATCACCAAGTCTACTTAAAAAAAGTGAATTAACGAACGGTCATTATCCAATAATGATTTAGGCTCATTTTTTTTTTTTGTGGCTACCACTAGACATCGTTTGTACTTTTCCACTTGTATTGCAACACCCTGAAACTGGTATAATTCGTAACTAGGCGACGGTGTAAACAACTTAGTTGATTGTTGTATTTGTGCAGGTCTGCTACTGTCGAAGCTTTCTTTTATATATTTTTGTGAATAAAAAAAGAAAGAAAGAGGGGACACGATGAACCAACCCAGGACGGGTGGTACAACTACCGATAAGGAGATGGTCACAATGGCGGAGGAAGAGCTAGCTCGCTTACACAGGCAAGTAAGTATGGTAGAAACCAAGGACATTTAAATAAAGGGGACTATGCATGTCACAGTCTATCTCATATGTTGGGTGAAGCTAGACAAGGGGAAAGCAGAGGGCTTTATTTTCATCCAACTGATGTGCCCGATTACATCTCCATTGCCGTACATTTTGGATGGGTCAAAATAAAATATTTTATAGTCCTAAGTCAATATATTTCAACAGTTACTCAGTATTTTTATAATAAATATATATAAAATTTTTATAACTTCTTGGAATCCCAATAACTGTAACCATTTCTTTCTTGTTGCACCATCCCCAAGCATCCTAAAAACGTTCACATTTCACTTTTAGAATACTGAGGCAAATTTTCAGTGAGACATAAAAATANTTTTTAAATGAAAACCCCTAATTTTTTAACGTATTCGCATTCTGCACTAAAATGAAGTGAAACTTTGTTTAAAGTTTCCCTATACCCAAACCCAGTGGTTTTCATTTTATTTACGAATAAACATCTCCCATTTCTTAAAATGATGTTTCCATTTGTTTCGCACACTTTAGGTTGGTCGTGACAGGTAAGTAACGTTAAAAAAATTTGGGGTTTCCGTTAAAAAATTTCGAGTCTTCCACATTTTCCGAACTTCATATTCGATAAAAAAATTTGACCACCCTGTATACAAACTGGAAAATTTTCATGTCAAATTCGATCAATTAGGCCTTCCTCTACAAAATGTCCAATTTGCACAAAAAAATAACACCATATTTCCGGGAAAACTAAATTTTGCTGAGTCTACGTCTGTCAATTTTTGCTTAAAAATCAAAATATCTCGAAAACGGTCAGTGCTAAGTATGGAAATGTTTTCAACTTAAAAATAGACGTTCTTTCCAAAAATTCAATAATACACAGGGGGTTCCATTTAAAATAAGAAAATTAGTATCGACTTCGGGTATAACCAGCAGTACACACGACGCAAGATAAAGGTTTCCAATCTGAATCGTATTTTGTTTGAAATATGACGGCTTAACCGCTTGTCTATATGCTCTCCTGGTAGATTGGCACTAAAATGGGACTAATCGGCAAACTTTTATAGCAGACCCCGTATGCATTTTTTTTATCTCGTTTCTATTAAAAGAGTTGCGTTTACATTACAATAGAAAAATCGATTCATCCTAGTTAATAAATCTTGCGAAACGTCTACCACCTACTTACGCCTAGTTAGATTGAATGGATTTAAGAAAATTAAAAATTTTATTTTTTTTTTAATTTTGAAAACCCTGCAGCTCGGAAACGGCGGCCTTAAGAGCCTACGTGTGTGTAACAAAGTGTACTTAATTTTAGCCACAGAATGGGCCTCTGTTTTTTTTTCTGTACGCCATTAATGAACACTGTATAGGTGCCCGCAATGAAATCAGTTGAAGTTTCTTATAAAAGTTGTAAAGCATACAATTCTACATAAAATGGCCTCTTGACAGAGTTAGGGAGGCTGAAAGTTAAGGGAAGATTTCAGAAATTTAAAAAAATCATAAGCAGAAATATGAATGAATTTTGTAGTTTTTTTTTCAATCTACTCTAAAAAATGTAACTTTTCTTTTAAGTTATAACAATTTCAAATTTTTAATTGTTAATTTTAATGAAGTAACAAAACTAAAACAATTTTTTTTCTATACTATTCGATTGATTATTTAAAATAATGAAAAGTCGCCTTCGAATTTTTTTTACGTTTGTTTTTTAGACAGATACAAATTTATTTACCTTTTTATATTTTGAATTTTACTTAGCACCTACGACACTGCCAGGACAAAGATAAAAAATCACGTTCGCTTTGTCGCACTCATGGTACCGAAGTTTTGGGCAACTCGTATGCTTATGACAAAGATAGATTATTTCGTTCGCTATTGTCAATGCGCGTGCGTCAGTAAACGTGTGTTTCTTTAAATGATTATAGTCTAGGCGCTATCTGTTTTAAAAAGGGTATTCTTGGGTAAAACGCATATGATCGGAGATTTTTGCTTTAGCGGCTTCTAAATAACATCAGAAATGATAATATTTCTATGCAAATAAAAAAAACGTGGGCTTAATTGTTATTGCAAAAAAGTATAAACATTTTTATTTGCGGAAGTAGACGAGTTCGAAATCGATTTTGAAGGAGACATGTCAGAAGAAAGTGCAAGTGAACTCGACAATCAGATTTCAGAGTCGTTGGAAAATGATATTTTGCAGTTGCAGGACGAGGAAATCGACGACGAAATAGATTGTTATAATACTGATGAGGCATATGAAAAATCACCAATTAGTAAAAGAATTAGATTAGTTTAAATGCAAATAAAAATTGAAATAAATAGTTTAAAATTTGAAAAATCATGAAAAGTGTGTACTGTTTACTGAAGTGTCTAAAAGATTCTTGTACTTTTTTTATATAAATAAAAAATAAATTTTAGATAAATATTTTAAAAGTAAACGAAAAAATTAAAATTATAATTATTCGCAATTTATTTTTTTTGAAAGATTTTTAGAAATTTATCGTACAACTAAAAATTAATACCAATTTTCAGTTGTTTATTTAAATAATTATTGTTTAAACAATTTTATAATATTTAAACAAACTTACTAGTATTTCTTGGTGCAACATGCAAAAATTTTGGTCGTAAATATTAACAAGTAAATAAATAAACATGATAAATTAATCATTTTTTAAAGTAACTGTTTATCGGCATGTCAAAAGTCCAATAATTAATAATAAAAGGTGGTTGAAAATATGATAATTGAATTTTTTAAGTTGCGAGACATCGATTTAAAAAAAAAATCATCGAAATATTTAAATTTTATGAATAAAAAAA
>NW_019417213.1:43776-63739 GCF_000390285.2 Anoplophora glabripennis
ATATTTACTTTTATATTCCTCGTTGACAGTCAATTGACAGCTGTCAACTGTCAATTTTGCCAATCTGGCATGAGAATTGAATTCAGCTCCCTCAAAAGCCCAAACTCTCAATGTGAAAAGAGAATATTTACTTTTCTATTCTTCGTTGACAGTGTATTGACAGCTGTCAACGGTCAATTTGTCCAATCTGACATGAGGGTTGAATCCAGTGACCTCAAAAACATTACCCTATATATTAGAATAATTAAAATATGCTTTTGACATCTGTAAATAGTATTGAAAATGAATAGTTTTGCAACGGGTCAGGGGAGCTTTGGCAGCTCCGTAGCTGCCAAAATGTTCATTTTGGCACTTTGTGCCCATGGAGACTTTTGTTCAGGATGACAAAATCTACAACATATCAAAAATTCAGACAATTTGACAGAAACCCAATTTCCATAAGATTATTGCGGGGTCCTTTGCAATCACGGGCGTCCCATTTAAAATGTCGCTCAGAGATATTCAAGACCGCGTGAAATCAATGAAATATCAGTGGTGGGGGAGCAAACACACATATACTTCGATCTGAATTCTCGAGTTCAAAAATGCATTGAGTATTGCACCCATTGCCCAGGGCAAATGTGTAAAAATACTTACAAAACAGTGGAAGTAGACGAGTTCGAAATCGATTTTGAAGAAGACATGGCAGAAGAAAGTGCAAGCGAACTCGACGATCAGATTTCAGAGTCGTTAGAAAATGATATTTTGCAGTTGCAGGACGAGGAAATCGACGACGAAATAGATTGTGATAATACTGATGAGGCATGTGAAAAATCACCAACTAGTAAAAGAATTAGATTAGATTAAATATAAATAAAAATTGAAATAAATAGTTTAAAATTTGAAAAATCATGAAAAGTGTGTACTGTTTATTGAAGTATCCAAAAGATTCTTATACTTTTTTTATATAAATAAAAAATAATTTTTAGATAAATATTTTAAGAATAAACGAAAAAATTAAAATTTATTTTTTTTGAAAGATTTTTAGAAATTTATTGTACAACTAAAAATTAATACTAATTTTCAGTTGTTTATTTAAATAATTATTGATTAAACAATTTTATAATATTTAAACAAACTTACTAGTATTACCTGGTGCAACATGCAAAAATTTTGGTCGTGAATATTAACATAGTAAATAAATAAACATAATAAATTAATCATTTTTTAAAGTAACTGTTTATCTGTATGTCAAAAGTCCCATATGATAAATGAATTTTTTAAGTAGAGAGACATCAATTTAAAAAAAAATCATCGAAATTGGTCCATTAGAAGCTGAGATAAGTGAAATTTTTCCGAGCGTCGCAGTTTTGAACTCGAGAATTCAGATCGGAGTAGCTGTGTGTTTGCTCCCCCCACCACTGATATCTCATCTCGTTGATTTCACGCGGTCTTGAATATCTTTGAGTGACATTTTAAATGGTACGCCCGTGATTGCAAATTTTGAAAATTTATATCTGGAAAGTACTCGGAATGACAAACCTATTAGTTAAAAAAAACAGCGCGTATACTCTTATAGTTTTGCTGTAAATAAGGGTTAACTTTAACGGGCTATAACCGAAATTAATGGGCGGATCATCAGTTTTTTTTTAATACAACGTCTTTCCGAGTATTTTCAAACCATATTTTAGAATTAAAAAAATTTGAAAAATCGTTAAATTATTGCAATTAATTGTTTATAAGCGTAAAAAATGGGAAAATGTTTAAACAATCACCACGGCTCACCTAATCGTCCGATTTGAATTTTTCAAAAACCATTTTAAAGCTTGATAGCTGTTCTTTTTGTGGCGAAATTTTCAAGTATTCAAGGGCTTTAGATTTTTAGAAATTTGATTTTGAATATTTTTTAATTTAAAAAAAAAATAAAAAATTTAAACAATTATTATGCAAAAACTATAGAACCGAATTGGATAAAATTTGGTGTGATGATTCTATGCACTAAGAAGTTTAATTGGGAGAAGTATGAAGATCCTAGGTATTATTCAAGTGTCTGAAAAAAATTGACAAATAAACTAGCATTTTTTGCAATNTTTTTAAGTTGCGAGACATCGATTTAAAAAAAATCATTGAAATTGGTCTTGAGATAAGTGAAATTTTTCCGAGCGTCGCAGTTTTGAACTCGAGAATTCAGATCGGAGTAGCTGTGTGTTTGCTCCCCCCACCACTGATATCTCATCTCATTGATTTCACGCGGTCTTGAATATCTTTGAGTGACATTTTAAATGGGACGCCCGTGATTGCAAATTTTGAAAATTTTTATCTGGAAAGTACTCGGAATGATAAACCTATTAGTTCAAAAAAACAGCGCTTATACTCTTATAGTTTTGCTGTAAATAAGGGTTAACTTTAACGGGCTATAACTGAAATTAATGGGCGGATCATCAGTTTTTTTTTAATACAACGTCTTTCCGAGTATTTTCAAACCATATTTTAGAATTAAAAAAATTTGAAAAAAACATTAAATTATTGCAGTTGTTTATAAGCGTGAAAATTGCGGAAATGTTTAAACAATAATCACCGCGGCTCACTTAATCATCCGATTTGAATTTTTCAAAAACCATTTTAAAGCTTGAGAGCTCTTCTTTTTATGGTGAAAATTTCAAGTATTCAAAGGCTTTAGATTTTTAGAAATTTGATTTTGAACATTTTTTAATTTAAAAAAAAATAAAAAATTTAAACAATTATTATGCAAAAACTATCGAACCGAATTGGATAAAATTTGGTGTGATGATTCTATGCACTAAGAAGTTTAATTGGGAGAAGTATGAAGATCCTAGGTATTATTCAAGTTTCTGAAAAAATTGACAAATAAAAAAGCATTTTTTGCAAATTTTTAAATGATTTTTCCGATTTTTGCAATAATAATTATTATTTTTTCGAATTGCAATTAACTCTATCTTGTTCAAAATATAATTACAAAACTTTTTTTCATATTCCATTTTTGTCTAAAATGAATAGTTGCTAAGTTGTCGACGAGAAATTCAAGAAAAAAAATATATTTTTTTGCTATTTTTTTATACTTGTTTGCAATAACAATTAAGCCCACGTTTTTTTATTTGCATAGAAAAATTATAATTTCTGATGTTATTTAGAAGCCGTTAAAACAAAAATCTCCGATCATATGCGTTTTACCCAACCCGAAACAGATACCGCCTGGACTATTATTGTATGCTCAATATCCATTGTTAATATCAAAAAGGTAAATACATATTAATAAGGACTAATATTTTTTCTTTTAGCCTAAAACGGATTTAAACGGATGCNTTTTTTTTATTTGCATAGAAAAATTATAATTTCTGATGTTATTTAGAAGCCGTTAAAACAAAAATCTCCGATCATATGCGTTTTACCCAACCCAAAACAGATACCGCCTGGACTATTATTGTATGCTCAATATCCGTGAATTATATACGACGCCTTGTTACATTTATGCCAAAATGATGTCAAAATAAGTAAATAAGTTCATAACACTATGGGCCCGAAAATGATACATTTCTGATAGATGTAAAATTTTAAAAAATCCTGTTTTTCTAAATATTTCGAAAACGATTTAAGATATTACACTGAGCTTTGGTGTATAGTACAGTGGCAGTGTAGTATCTTAAATCGTTTTCGAGATATTTAGAAAAAAACGAATTTTAAATTTCTTTCAACATCTATCTCAGAAAGAAAACATTTCCGGATCCATAATGTCATGAACTTATTTACTTATTTTCACTTCCAGAACACGTCCTTAAAATATTTCCCTTTCCCCCCGAAACTGCATAAGTTATAATAAAACTGTACCTACCTACTTTCTGCAGAATATGACACAAATTCTTATTTCAAAATATTAATTTTCTCAGGGACAAGAAAAATAATGTGGCAAGACAAAATAATTTCAACACCTGTATACTCTTCTCTTTTTATAATGGATATACTTCAGGCCTGTAATTTTTTGTTATGTGTCGTTACACAAAAAAAATATGACGCGCCCCTAATTATTGATGCCTCCCAAAATTCCTATTAATAGTCCACCGGCTCGCCCCTTTAAAAGTGGATGCCTTTTAGGTTGGAAACCTTTATCTTGAGTCGAGTGTACGATGACCTTCAAAATATTTTAGTTTGGTAGGCCCCACGGTCCGTATCACACCATCATAATTTAAAAAAAATCCATCCGATTTCCTAGATATCCATCGATGGAGTTCGTGGTGGGACACCCTCTATACAAAGAGTAAATAAACCCTACTACGTTTTAAGGGTAACAATGTCTTGCTTAATTGCTGTTTTAAAACTAGTCACAGTGGGGCAAGAGATGACATTTACAGGTAAAGAATTGTAAAGTTTTACAGCATTGTAACTGAAAGAGCGACAAGAGCGTTGAAATATTGAACAGTGTCTTGGCATGACGAATTTATTACTGTGACGAGTAATTCTATGATGCATGTTTGCACCACGAATTAGCTTATCACGCAAATAGTAAGGTTGTTCCCAAGTGATAACCTTGTATATTAATGAAGCTAAATGTACAATATAGCTAAGTGTATGACGGTTTTTAGGTTCCAAAAATTAATATTTTCCGAGATATTTGCGATTGAAAATGTTGATTTTTCATATAAAAAGTGCATAATTTTCATCCATTTTTGATAAATAACTCGAAAACCTTGCGTTTTATCGTAAAACCCATATAAAGCAAAAATAAAGCTTTTGAAATAACGAATCGATCCATTTTTTGTTGATTACCGTAAATGTAATAGTAACCGAGTTATCTATCACTCTCTAAAGGTACTTGTTTATTTTTCGGAAAATAAAATCGAACCATTTACCGTAAAATAATGGCGAAAGAACTAATTTTTCAAAAAAATTAATACAACCTTTTTTAAAGTGCTTGGAAAGACCTTTAAAATGCTGATTGATAAAATTTCGTAGCTCAAAAACTCGCGGAGTTATGATGAAAATAAAATGGTCATCTCATTTTTTCGGAGAAATAATCAACAATAAAATCTATGGCTGAACCATAAAAATAGAAACTAAGCGTAATCCATGTACAGTTGATTTTTCTTAGGTACTAATAATAGGCTTTGCAAGTTTGACCGGTTTAGAATGCCTAGATTTAAAAAAAGTTTGAAATGAAAAAATTTTTAAATTTTCAAAAAAATTTCCTCGTTTTCGAAATAACTCAAAAACTATACAAGATACGTGAAAATGCAAGAGTTCAAAATTAAATGTCTTTTTTTTTAGTAATATTTTTGCTCTCTTTCAATTTTTCTGTAGAGCAAAAATTAACCGAGATATTACGTTTTTTAATTTGCATTTGCGTGTAAGGACCACCTTCTTTGAGCTCTTAAAACCTAAAAATCTCGAAAACGATGAGTTCAAGATCCTTCAACTATATAGGTTGATTTATAGCTCTTGCAATTCCCTGCAAATTGCTTTTTGAAGCGATGAAAAATATTAAAAATTAAAAAAGTTATCGTGAAAAACGAATTGTATTAAGTCAGTGAAAATTGTTGGTGGACTCTATTGTAATGCGACATGCGAAACATGCCAAAATTGCCCTCCGATCGCGGACCGAACAGAGAAGTCGACACTGATGATAGTTCTTTAGATGATACCTATATAAATTTTTGATAATAAAGTATAATTGTATAATACACAGATAATTTTTATTTTCCCGTTCACTAATTACATGATTTAAATTTCGAGTTTTAAGTAATCTTGTTGAATTTAGTAATGTAGTCTTTCATTCATTATAAATGTTATGAACATGTGAAAAAAATTGTTTCATTTTCTGCAATAAGGGCGGTTTTTAAGAGTTGGAACATTGCAATAAATCATGTATTATTTCATAAACAGTAAAAAATATTCAATTCTTCATTATTGCTCCGTCAAAACATTTCAGAGCCGCGAAAACTAATTTTTGTTTTTTTTCCCCATAAAGGGTGGATTTTAAGGGTTGAAATGTTGCTACAAATCAAAAATTATTATTCAAAACATAAAAGAATGCTTATTCTATTGACACAACGCTTAAATCTATGGTTTTTACGTTTTTTGCAAGAAGAGGTAGTTTTCACCCCCTAAAAACAATAAGCACACATTATGGATATGTAACTTTTGTAAAGGGGGGTGAAATGAGCTTACTCACCAATTTTCATGAAAATCGGTGCGTGTCAAGAATTCGGAGGTTATACCCTATTTTTACCGTTGTATACTGGACTAATAAATCTCTCCTCCAGTTTTAACCAATTAGACCAAGCAAATTAAATTTTTACTCGAAAAAAGTCCTATCCGCGATATTGTAAAATTATCTAAAGGAACATAACACAAGACATCTCTCGTCTCGTGAGTCAAAAACTTTTATTAGCTAACTTTTCTTTTTAAACAAATAAGTGAGGAAAACAGTTTTTTCACTTTGCAGGGAAAACCATCAATTTTAGCGAAAAGTGACTCACATGGAGTAAAATTGTCTACAAAATGAGACTTGTTAAATTAAAATCGGTTAATAAACAAAAAAGTTATTGCAAAAAAAACAGAAAAGTGCCCATTTTTTAATTTGTTTATAACTATCGCATTTATTGTTAAAATTTTATAAAACCTATGACAAGTTGAGGGTTTTGTCATACTTTAAAAGTGTGCCAAAAGTGGGCGCTGTAGGTGCAATAGTTTTCGCACAATTCTATTTGTTTATAGCGGAGGCTCCAAAAGTTATGAACTTTAAGCCTCTGTACAGACGTTAATTTTCAATCAAACATGATTCTGAAAGCGTCATTGTAATCTTAAAGACGCAATTAAGCGACCTATTAAAAAATATCACCGTTTTTTTGACATTAACATTCTCAAATTGTGCATTAAAAAACCGTGCGTTTTTCGCTTATAAACAATTTGAATAACATTGTTGCTATTTATGCTATCTCACCGAAAATAGATGCAATGGATAGCTGGCAAAAAAATACAGTTTTAAAATAAAAAAAGTACCCTCTACGACCAACAGGAGCCAAGATAAGAATCTTTTTTTAAAAAATCGTAGCGCAATTGTTTATAAATATTAAGACTTGAATTTTTCGCAAAATAAAGTTTACGACGTAAACTACGATTTCCCGTGAATTGCATTGAAAAATGTGGAAAATTAACGACTCACGAGCCCTTTAAAGAGAAGGTACTCGCTAAGTAAACTGTCCGGCGTGATGATGGGGGAAGCTCGTCCAATCGAGTCGCGCGCGCGAAAAAAGTGAAATCCTATTCATCGTAGAAACTTTTTTTTTTTAAACTGGGGTAGCTCGACGAAAAAATAACAATGGGCATATTTACGAATTCGTAGAATAGCCCTGAACCCCAGAAAAAATGCATCTTTTATAATTAATTTTTTTTAATTTACAAAAATGTCACAAAAATTATTGTTAAACGAAATATTAATTAAAATTTCAATTTCGGAATTATTTTACTATTATTAAATAAATAAATGAAGCTATCGTTCATTTAAAAAGTTATTTTTTTTACATATTAAGGCAAAGTAAACTTGTTTTTTCAATATTTTGTTAGCTATTTAATTACGATTTAAATGTAAAATTAAAGTAAAAATTCACAAATTATTTTCAAATTATTATTTATTGTTAAAAGATTTAAAAAAGAATAAAAAGCATTTGAATTTATTGCAAAATTCTCAAAATTAAAAAATATTAAAAATAACGCGGTCGATAAAATTACAATTTTAACTTCCTGAAATTTTAATATATAAAGTTTTTTTATTATATTTATTACTAATTTTATACAAAAAAATTTTTGCAACATAATCAAAATTAATTCAAAAAATATTAATCACAACCATTTTCAATAATAGATATAAATAATGCAATATAATACAATTTAAAATTTAAAATTTTTTCTATTTTTATGAGAAATAATAATTTGAAAATAATTTATGAATTTTTACTTTAATTTTACATTTAAATCGTAATTAAATAGCTAACAAAATATTGAAAAAACAAGTTTACTTTGCCTTAATATGTAAAAAAAATAACTTTTTAAATGAACGATAGCTTCATTTATTTATTTAATAATAGTAAAATAATTCCGAAATTGAAATTTTAATTAATATTTCGTTTAACAATAATTTTTGTGACATTTTTGTAAATTAAAAAAAATTAAGTATAAAAGATGCATTTTTTCTGGGGTTCAGGGCTATTCTACGAATTCGTAAATATGCCCATTGTTATTTTTTCGTCGAGCTACCCCAGTTTAAAAAAAAAATAAGTTTCTACGATGAATAGAAGCCGAGATATAGCAAAATTTAGAGCGCGCACCTATTTAAACTTTGGATTTAACTTTTCTCGCCAGCGCTACCGCTTGGACGAGCTTCCCCCACCACCACGCCGCCGGCCGCCGGACAGTTTACTTAGCGAGTACCTTCTCTTTAAAGGGCTCGTGAGTCGTTAATTTTCCACATTTTTCAATGCAATTCACGGGAAATCGTAGTTTACGTCGTAAACTTTATTTTGCGAAAAATTCAAGTCTTAATGTTTATAAACAATTGCGCTACGAATTTTTAAAAAAAAATTCTTATCTTGGCTCCTGTTGGTCGTAGAGGGTACTTTTTTTATTTTAAAACTGTATTTTTTTGCCAGCTATCCATTGCATCTATTTTCGGTGAGATAGCATAAATAGCAACAATGTTATTCAAATTGTTTATAAGCGAAAAACGCACGGTTTTTTAATGCACAATTTGAGAATGTTAATGTCAAAAAAACGGTGATATTTTTTAATAGGTCGCTTAATTACGTCTTTAAGATTACAATGACGCTTTCAGAATCATGTTTGGTTGAAAATTAACGCCTGTACAGAGGCTTAAAGTTCATAACTTTTGGAGCCTCCGCTATAAACAAATAGAATTGTGCGAAAACTATTGCACCTACAGCGCCCACTTTTGGCATACTTTTAAAGTATGACAAAACCCTCAACTTGTCATAGGTTTTAAAAAATTTTAACAATAAATGCGATAGTTATAAACAAATTAAAAAATGGGCACTTTTCTTGTTTTTTGCAATAACTTTATTGTTTATTAACTTATTTTAATTTAACAAGTCTCATTTTGTAGATAATTTTACTCCCTATACCTATAAGGTGTCTGTCAGTCACTTTTCGCTAAAATTAATATTTTCCCTGCAAAGTGAAAAAACCGTTTTCCTCACTTAAATTAGCTAAAAAAAGTTTTTGACTCACGAGACGAAAGATGCCTTGTGTTATGTTCCTTTAGACAATTTTACAATAATCTCGCGTATAGGACTTTTTTCGAGTTTCTCTTTTAGTTTCGCTAATTTTCCTGGTGTAAATTAGAAGAATCAAAATGCGGTGTAACATGATCTTACTTTCGAACACCATAACAGAATTTTAGACAAGCATTTTGTAATTTCTGGAGGCTGTTTTCGTCTTTAACAGTAAGTGCTGGCCAGTACAGAATATTGCTAGAGTTGAGAGAATTAATGTGTCAGTCAGTTTAAGTTTAATTTCAACTGATAGATAATCTTTATGCATGTAGAGCATTTTGAGTTTATAATAACACTTTTGTAATAAATGTGCTACAGTGTCTCGTACCTTAGACGAGAATCGACATATACACCCATATTTTTTACGTCGTGGAAAGTAGATCAACTCCAAAAAAAAAAGTTTATTTACAATGAACCATTCCTGTTTGCAGTTCCGGATAATGGAAGAGGACCGAGTCGCTTTCTCCGACGAGACAAGATCGAAGCTAGAAAAACAGCGGGGGATCATCCAAAGCTTGAGGAACGAGAAGCAGAAGGTCCTAGAGGACATCACGGTGGCCACCTGCGCTAACCAAAAAAGGAAAGATCTGAAGCTCACCAATCACATCTATAAGCTGCTGGAGGATTACGACAGGTACTGTAGGTTAGTCGAGGAAGAAAAGGACAACATGGGGGAGCTTGAGGTCCAGATAAAAAAGGTATGTAAGGGACTGAACTTAACTGCGGTTCCCAAATAATGTAATGTGCCGTTTGTTTCGCATAGCGTTCAGATTCCATCGTTACCCGAGCCTGTTTCTATCTTTGTTTATCGTACACAAAAAGAAAGACAACTGATATTGCATAGTTTGATTACTTGAAATACCGTCTTGCTTCAGTTTCCAGTTAAGGCGTGTCGGTGCTTGTCATAACCGTACAAGTGGGAAAAACGTGTTGTTATTCTAGTTGTTCCAATAAGTGTTGTGTGCTATAACAGGACGCACAATGCTATTTGTAGACAGATGAAGTCCTAAGCATTGATCAGTGAAGATCATTAACATAAATGAACTACAACCATATAATTATGAAATTAATAATCCTAAATCTAAGGACCAAAAGTTAAATGTCGCTATCCATAAATATTTATCGCTAACATTTGTAGCCTACAAAAGTAAAAATTCTTAATTGTTAACTCAAATAAACAGGTTTTTCTTTTTAATGCAACACTTAAGAAAAATTGTAGCCATCTACAGATATGTATCGCTTTCTACTAAAAGTTATGTACCAAAATTATTCGCTGTCTACCTGAGTTTGTCGCTATCTACCAAAACTTATCGCTGTCTACGTGAGTTTGTTGCTAGTTACTAAAAAATTTATTGCTATATACCGAAATTTATCGCTGTCTACCTGAGTTTGTCAATATCTACTAAAATTTATCGCTATATACCGAAATTTATCGCTAATATTTGTAGTCTACAAATATAAAAATTTCAATAAAATAAAGAGAATTCTAGAAAGAAGATTTTGTTTCATACAGCAATTAAACAAAGTTAAGTAAATTATAGCAATTTACCGAAATTTATCGCTATCTATCGATTATTGTATCTATCTAACAAAATTTATCGCTAATAGTTGTAGCTCACAAAAGTAAAAATTGTAAAGTAAAAAAAATAAAGAAATTAGTTCAATAAACAAGTTTTTTTTAATACACCAGTTAAAGTTAAGTAAATTGTAGCAATTTACCATAATTTACCGCTCTCCATAAATATGTATCGCTACCCACGGAAATTTATCGCTAACATTTGTAGCCTACAAAATTAAAAATTCTAAATTGTTAATTCAAATAAACAAGTTTTTCTTTTTAATGCAACACTTAAGAAAAATTGTAGCCATCTACAGATATGTATCGCTTTCTACTAAAAGTTATGTACCAAAATTATTCGCTGTCTACCTGAGTTTGTCGCTATCTACCAAAACTTATCGCTGTCTACGTGAGTTTGTTGCTAGTTACTAAAAAATTTATTGCTATATACCGAAATTTATCGCTGTCTACCTAAGTTTGTCACTATCTACCAAAATTTATCGCTATATGCCAAAATTTATCGCTGATTACCTGAGCTTGTCGCTATCTATTAAAAAATTTATTGCTGTCTATGTGGGTTTGTCGCTAGCTACTCATAAATTTATTGCCATATACCGAAATTTATCGGTCTACGAGTTTGTTGTTAACTACTAAAAAATTTATTACTATGTACCATAATTTATCGCTGTCTACCTGAGTTTGTTGCTATCTACCAAAATTTATCGCTATGTACTATAATTTATCGCTGTCTACCTGAGTTAGTCGCTATCTACCAAAATTTATCGATATGTACCATAACTTATCGCTGTCTACCCGAGTCTGTCGCTATCTACTGAAACTTTGAAAGCATTTCTAACGATATACCTACCGGGTAAGTGGAATGGAACTGAATGTTACTATGCGATGGGGCGTCAGTTTAACGCTTCATTTTACGGGTGGTGACGTGAAACACATTAAAACTAATATTTTCCCAATATTTATATTAAAACAAAACAACAATTCTTTAACAATCAACCATTGTATAAAGTAACAAATAATCAATTATTCGCGAATATATAAATGCAGTCTTACCTCCGTCACTTTGCTTGTTTCTTCCCCCGTTTCTTGTTCGCTGCGTGCCGCGACAGGTGCATCTTCAAGCTGTTCCGGTACTTCGTCTTGAAGGCACACTTCGCGCAGTGCAGCATCGTCACGTCCTCCTCCTTTCTGTGCTTGAGCTTGTGTTCGTTCACCCGCCACAACGTGGTCGCTCTAAAACCGCACTCTTCACAGACCACGTTCTTGGGCTTCTTCTCGTGGTGCGCGTTCTTGCAGTGCTCCCTGAGGAGGTGCTTCTGGCACGTCGTGTACTCGCACAGACGGCAATCGAAGGACGTCTTCGCCTCGAACTTAACCACGACGTCGTGCTTGGTCCTGTTGTGCACCTTGAAGTAACTTTTATTCGTGGTCGTGAAATCGCAGTACTGGCACCGGTGGCACGGCGAGGATTCAGGATTGTGGCGCTTTCCGTGACGTTTCAGGTGCTTCTTGTACCGCGTCTTATAGTGGCAGAACTGACATTGGTACGTCTGTACGTCCTCCTCGTGCAGCCACAGGTGCTGGTTGAGGCTTGATCGCCATTTGCTGGTGAAATCGCACTTGTTGCACTTGAACTCGGGCGCGGCGTTTTGGTGGGTCAGCAGGTGGAGGGCGAGGCTGTCTCTGCGGTTCGTCTCGTGCGGGCAGTGGGGACACGCGTATGTGCCGTTTGAATTTTTTGTGACGGTCTGTTTAGTTGCATCGAAATCTTCCTCGGTTTCCTCTTTCACGGGATGTTGGTTGAGGAGTACAGCTCTAAAAAAAAAAAAATAAACAGACGACTTTAATCGATATAAATAATTTTATCCGTATACTAGATACTGCAAGTATTTAGTAGGTCATTATTTGCCAGTAGGTACAATTAACAGTAGGTCAAAAGTAATAATTCGTTCAGTAGGTACAAAGCAATGATTTGTGACAGTAGGTACAGATATTTTTGTTAGTAGGTACAAAGTAATGCTTTAGGTCAGTAGGCGTTGAGTAGCAAACAACATTAAAACATTGCTTGTGAAATTGATAAAATGATAAGTACAAAATAAATTATGTTCTACAAGAATATGACGCAAAATTATAGTTCTATTAAAGAAAAAATCTGATGACTGCACACATACGAGACGAGTCAAATCATCAATCTCGTAATGTATCTTACTACACAAAACTTCTTATTTAAATAACTCCTCTTTATTCGTAGATAAATAAATAAATTTTCTGTCCAAAACTGATTTTTTTAAGATGTACTACAAATGATCATTTGCCAGTAATAGTCCAGGCGATATCTGTTTTAAAAAGGGTATACTTGGGTAAAACGCATATGATCGGAGATTTTTGCTTTAACGGCTTCTAAATAACATCAGAAATGATAATTTTTCTATGCAAATAAAAAAAACGTGGGCGTAATTATTATTGTAAAAAAGTATATAAAAATAGCAAAAAAATTCATTTTTTTTCTTGGATTTCTCGTCGACAACTTAACTATTCCTTTTAGACAAAAATGGAAGCGTAAAAAAAGTTTTGTAATTAAATTTTGAACAAGATAGAGTTAGTTGCCATTCGAAAAAATAATTATTGTTATTGAGAAAATCGGAGAAATCATTTAAAAAATTGCAAAAAATGCTAGTTCATTTGTCAATTTTTTTCAGACACTTGAATAATACCTAGGATCTTCATATTTTTCCCAATTAAACTTCTTAGTGCATAGAATCATCACACCAAATTTCATCCAATTCGGTTCGATAGTTTTTACATAATAATTGTTTAAATTTTTTTTTTAATTAAAAAATTTTCAAAATCAAATTTCTGAAAATCTAAAGGCTTTGAATACTTGAAAATTTCACCACAAAAAGAAGAGCGCTCAAGCTTTAAAATGCTTTCTGAAAAATTCAAATCGGACTACTAGGTGAGCCGTGGTGATTGTTTAAACATTTTCGCAATTTTCACGCTTATAAACAATTGCAATAATTGAATGTCTTTTAAATTTTTTTATTACTTTAAAATATTGTTTGAAAGTACTCGGAAAGACGAGTATTTAAAAAAAACCTGATGATCTGCCCATTATTTTCGGAGTTATAGCCTGTTAAAGTTAACCCTTATTTACAGCAAAACTATAAGGTTATAAGGGCTGTTTTTTGAACTAATAGATTTGTCATTCCGGGTACTTTCCCGATATAAATTTTCAAAATTTGCAATCTCGAGCGTCCCATTTAAAATGTCACTCAAAGATATTCAAGACCGCGTGAAATCAATGAAATATCAGTGGTGGGGGGAGCAAACACACAGCTACTCCGATCTGAATTCTCGAATTCAAAACTGCGACACTCGGAAAAATTTCACTTATCTGAGGACCAGTTTCGATGATTTTTTTTTAAATCGACTCGCAACTTCAAAAATTCAATTATCATATTTTCAACTACCTTTTATTATTAATTATTGGACTTTTTACATGCTGATAAACAGTTACTTTAAAAAATGATTAATTTATTATGTTTATTTATTTACTATGTTAATATTCACGACCAATATTTTTGCATGTTGCACCAGGTAATACTAGTAAGTTTCTTTAAATATTATAAAATTGTTTAAACAATAATTAATTAAATAAACAACTGAAAATTGGTATTAATTTTTAGTTGTACAATAAATTTCTAAAAATCTTTCAAAAAAAATAAATTGTGAATAATTATAATTTTAATTTTTTCGTTTACTTTTAAAATATTGATCTAAAATTAATTTTTTATTTATATAAAAAAGTATAAGAATCTTTTGGATACTTGAATAGACAGTACACACTTTTCATGATTTTTCAAATTTTGAACTATTTATTTCAATTTTTATTTACATTTAATCTAATGTAATTTTTTTACTAGTTGGTGATTTTTCACATACCTCATCAGTATTATCACAATCTATTTCGTCGTCGATTTCCTCGTCCTGCAACTGCAAAATATCATTTTCTAAAGACTCTGAAATCTGATCGTCGAGTTCACTTGCACTTTCTTCTGACATGTCTTCTTCAAAATCCATTTCGAACTCGTCTACTTCCACTGTTTTGTAAGCATTTTTACACATTTGCCCTTGGCAATAGGTGCAATACTCAGAGCATTTTTGAACTCGAGAATTCAGATCAGAGTAGTTATCTGTTTGTTCCCCTCACCATTGATATTTCATTGATTTCACGCGGTCTTGAATATCTTTGAGTGAAATTTTAAATGGGACGCCCGTGATTGCAAATTTTGAAAATTTATATCTGGAAAGTAATCGAAACGACAAACCTATTAGTTCAAAAAACAGCCCTTATATCCTTATAGTTTTGCTGTAAATAAGGGTTAACTTTAACGGGCTATAACTCCGAAAATAATGGGCGGATCAGCAGGTTTTTTTTTAAATACTCGTCTTTCCGAGTACTTTCAAACCATATTTTGAAGTAAAAAAAAATTTAAAGCATTAAATTATTGCAATTGTTTATAAGCATGAAAATTGCGAAAATGTTTAAACAATCACCACAGCATCGTCCGATTTGAATTTTTCAAAAATCATTTTAAAGCTTGAGAGCTCTTCTTTTTGTGGTGAAATTTTCAAAAATTCAAAGGCTTTCGATTTTTAGAAATTTGATTTTGAAAATTTTTTAATTAAAAGAAAAAATTTAAACAATTATTATGTAAAAACTATCGAACCGAATTGGATGAAATTTGGTGTGATGATTTTATACACTAACAAGTTTAATTGGGAAAAGTATGAAGATCCTAGGTATCATTCAAGTGTTTGAAAAAAATTGACAAATAAACTACCATTTTTTGCAATTTTTAAATGATTTTTCCGATTTCTGCAACAATAATTATTTTTTCGAATTGCAACTAACTCTTATCTTGTTCAAAATTTAATTACAAAACTTTTTTTCCTTTTCCATTTTTCTCTAAAACGAATAGTTGCTAAGTTGTCGACGAGAAATCTAAGAAAAAAATGAATTTTTTTGCAATTTTTTTAAACTTTTTTGCAATAACAATTAAGCCCAGGATTTTTTTTATTTGCATAGAAAAATTATCATTTCCGATGTTATTTAGGAGCCGTTAAAACAAAAATCTCGGCTCATATGAGTTTTACCCAACCCGAAACAGATATGCCTGGACTATAAATATCAAAACGACACTTACGGATATACTGTAGAACTTTCGTCCTTCAAAAACAAGTCCTCTTCCACTTTAATCTGAATTTCACTATGTTCGATACCGTCCCAAACGGCCTCCTCATTTTCTTCTTTCACTTTAACCTGAGAAAGATCGATTTCAGCCTCATTTTTCACATTCCGAGTAAATTCCAAGACATCCCGCAAGTCGACACCGGTATTGTTGTTGGTTATGGTCGCATACGATACGTAATCGTTTATTTTGTCGTTCGTATCGAGGAGCGTTGATACGAGATTGAACTGATTTTGCAAGGCATGCATACAGTTTTGGCACATTAAAGGACTCTGCGTGTTATCCAAATTCTAAAAGTAACACCAATAAGGAACTCACACGATTGGTTATAAACCTCACACTTACAATTTCCGGCAAACATTTCTCGATCATGTCGCCTAAGAAGAAATCGTCGTCGATTCGACCCAGATCCGTGAAAAAACTACCCTCAAAATATCCGAAACACAACCTACACGCAGATTCTCCTTCTACCTTGATTCCTTGCTCACTTATCTTGTGTATTATCTCTTGCAATATCAGCTTGACTCCGCTGTCGTACCGAAAGGTTTTCAAATACATCTCGTTGTTCAGACAAGTGGTTTTAAAATCGAAAGACGTCTGAAGACTTCCAGAACAATTATCACATAATGCTGATTTATTGTTTACTTGTAGATCCTAAAATGTTTGATATATACATAAAGCATTTTAGATAGACAGTAAGTGAACTTACCGAAGATGGTGAGATCAACTTCAGCATTTTCAATCTGGTTTCATCGAGTTCTATGTGGATGTTATTGGAGGCCAAACCAAGGCATATGCGGCAAATTTTCGTGTTTTCAGTCATAATATATATTAATTTTCAAATTATTTGAATGACAGCAACCTTTCATTAAAAGGTTTGAAAACTTTGAGGTTAATAATTCTTAACTGTTGTTCTTCTTCTTCTTTTGTAGACCTTAATAAATTATATAATATTAGAAGAAGAAGAAATATTAATAATTGAACTACCACTATCGGCTAGTAGGCCTGCAAAGCTACAGACTTCAATTTTTTAAAACAATTTTGTTTATATAACCTTAATTAGATAAAAGATATCTTTTTGTAATTTGTTTCCAGTTAGAGCAGCAGATTAGAACCCTGAGACCGAAATCTGCCGTAACTGACGAAGTGTACCAGAACCGCCTGAC
Source organism: Anoplophora glabripennis (assembly GCF_000390285.2). NCBI lineage: Eukaryota > Metazoa > Arthropoda > Insecta > Coleoptera > Cerambycidae > Anoplophora > Anoplophora glabripennis. The sequence continues at coordinate 61,049 of NW_019417213.1, forward strand.
TTCAGGGCAGCAGGCCATCAAGACGCTTCAAAACAGACTGGACAATGCCGTAAAGAAGTTTTGCTCCCTCTTAACGGAGAACAAGAATCTCAGGGACGACATAGACCACCTCCTGAAAGAAATGTGGGTCAAAATTATTATTTCATCGTTAACTTATTAAAAAGTGTCTACGAATACTAAGATTTGATTTTATGAACATTTTTAGGAACCACTACAACTTGGTGTGGGAGAAGTTGATAAAAGACTTCAATTCTGGGAAAAAGTACATGGTAGATTTGATAGAACAGGCGACTTTGGCGTTTGATCAACGAGAAGAATGGTGTTCCAAGCTGGAGGCTTTGAAAAAGAGGGCCCAGTACGATTTCATAGCACACTCGGAGGTAAGGATGGAAATACGTTTACTTTGTACATTTTTTTTCGATATAAACGAATTTATTTTTTAAGGAAATGCGCGAGGTACAAAGACAACTAGACCACGACCTAACGCTGAGGGAATTTTTGATAGTGAAGGGTCAGCGGCGCATCCTGAGAGACTTGGAAGAGAAAGAAAGGAAGAAGAAGGAATTTGAGGCACAGAACCTGGAAAACCAGCTACGTCTGTACGAGGACACGCTAACGCAGATCAAGGTGCGTATTAAATATTGTCGATTCTTTTGTCAGTAACGATTGTTTATTATTTTTTAGCGATTTTGCCAGGAGGAAGACATCCAGCGCATCGCCTCCCAATTCGTCAAGCAAGAAGAGGAGAACTTTGCGCTTTTCAATTACGTCAACGAACTGAATCACGAAATAGAATCGCTCAACGCCACCCTGACGGACTTGAAGGAAAAAATTGGTATGAATGTATACGTAGCGTGAAGGTTGTGCGTACTTAAGCTTTAATTATAGACGAACAAGTGGAGTTGAGTCAAGTCCGGGCCAAAGAACGCCAGGCGACCGTGAAATCGCTGGAATACGACTTGAGCGAAGCCACGAAAAAGGTAAACATTGTGACTTTTGGTACTTTTTAAACAACTTTTTTTAGGCCGATGTGGATGAAGATGCCGTGCGGGCAGCAAAGAAAGAATTGGAAGACGTCTTGAGTGGGATAGAAGACATTTTCACTATCCTCAGCTGCGATAAAGCCCCCATCTTGGAGCTATTAGGCGACAGCTCGGGGATAAATTTATACAACATGAAAATATATTTGGGCACCATCGAAAAACGCCTATCGGCGTTGATAACGAAAGTTTACTTTGCGGAAAAAGCGGTGAGTAATTCGTAACAAAGTGTCAAACTTGATTATATTTGTGAAACACGCAAAAAACTTGACGATAACACTTTTTGTAGATGTTGACTCAGACGAAGAAGTTTCAACAGGAAAACATAACGGATTGCATCTAAAAAAACTTCTAATGTGACTTTTCGTAATGTACAATCTATATTTTCGACAGTTCATACCGTTATGTAGATTAGGGGTATAGTCTAGACGGTATCTGTTTCAAAAAGTGCACATTTGGGTGAATCGTATATCCACGGAGATTTTTGGCTTCTTCAAATGAAAACTTTTCTATGGGCATAAAAAAAAACGTGGACTTAATTAACTTTTGGCGGCAAAATATGTTAAAAAAAATTGAAAAATGTCATATTTTTCTTCCTATTTAATTATGTATCTTTTGAAGAGTTGATTTTAGGGCGAAAATGGAAGAGGAAAAAAATGTTTGATTAAAGGCTCTACAAAATATGACTATACTCGACGGCCAAAAATATAGATAGTGATTCATACATAATATAGAAACACTATTACCGTAGTGTATAATAAAATGATTTTTATAACGGTTCAATATTATTTGCTTATGTTAAATGATGTGCCGCTCTCTTTGCACATCGATAGGATCTATAACAGTCATAGACTGAGTTACACTGAACGCGATTTATTTCCTATCTCTGTCTATCGCACTTATTACAGATAGGGAAATGCTCTTTTTAGTGGGTGTAAACGGACGTACGTAGAATTCGAGTTAGCCGTAGTTAGAAACGTCAAACTATAAGCGCGCGCGAGGGTTTGCATATTCCGTGACTATAGTAAATTTATAAATTAAAAAAATACAATCGGGACGTTTTAAAACGTAGGAATAATAATTAAAATGGATCAAAGTGCCGGTTGTAGCAAACGGTCTGTTGCTCATAAACGCCCTAACCTATGCGATGCGGAATTAATAATGGTAAAAAACGTGTATAAAGGAATTCGGTCGCGAAATTCTAATACAAGTGTAAGTGAAGCTGTTGATATGTGTAGTTCGTTGACAAAAGTATCCGTTGCTACTGTTTATCGTGCCATAAAAAATAGTGTAGAAGTGAATCCAAAGAAGAAAAAAGTGGAAACACGAGGGAGGAAGAAAATAGAAGTCGACGTTGACGTGAAATACTCCATACGTAGGAAAATTCATGGATTTTTCTTTAGAAATGAAATACCAACGATAAAGAAAATTCAAGCTGCAATAGCTGAAGATGAGGATATTCCTAATTTCTCTGATAAGGTTCTTAGAAGAATAATGCGTGACATGAATTTTCGATATTTGAAACGGAATCGGAATAGTATGCTCGTTGAAAAAGACGAAATTGTGGTATGGCGAAGAGAATACTTAGAAAAAATAAGAGAACTTCGTGCATCTGGTAAGAAGATATATTACATGGATGAAACATGGGTAA
>NW_019417213.1:66944-69523 GCF_000390285.2 Anoplophora glabripennis
AGCGCATCGCGGTTTTGAACTCGCCGAAGCGGCCGCGCTCTCTGCTTCCCCCACCACCGCCATCCGTACGATTTTCTTGAATTTCTCGCTTGCATAAATAACTTTAAACACGTTTTGAAGTAGGTTGCCAATGAAGAAAAGTATTGCAAACTTAGACCTGGTAAGAACTCGGAATACCAAAGGTATTTTTCGAAAAATTAGCCCGGATGTCCCAGTATATTTTGTGTAAATGACGGTTAACTTTGATCGGCTATAACTACGTAACTAATTGACCAATCAATCTATTTTTTTTAAAGAAGCGTCTTTCCATTAACTTTTAAAACCTGCTTTAAAGAATTTGATTCGATTGAATTGATCGAACAAAGTACAAAAATTCGACCAATGTTTAAACAAGCGCCAGAGCGCCCCTAACTGACGGATTCGAATTTTTCAAAAGGCGTTTGAAGCTCTATATGTGATTAAATTTTCAAGTATCTAAGGGTATTGGTTTTTGGTGTGCAAAATTTTGAAAATTTGCAAATTTTTTTTGAAAATTTGAATTGCAAAATTATTACGCAAAATCTATCGAACCGATTTTGATGAAATTTGGTATGATGAATCTACATAACATGAAGTTTTCTTGAGCCAAGTATGAAGGTCCTATACCCAATTTAAAGATCCCAAAAAAATTCCCTAAAAAGTGCTGTTTTTTAATCCCACATTTAGCGATTTTTTCGATGTTTACAATAATAATCATGATTCACTCGATTTGTAACTAGTCACATTTTGCAAAAAAAAATTAATTACAAGTACTTTTTTCCTCTTCCATTTTCGCCTAAATTGAACTCTTGAAAAGATACATAATTAAGTAGGAAGAAAAATATGACATTTTTCGATTTTTTTTAACATATTGTGCCGCCAAAAGTTAAGCCCTCGTTTTTTTTATGCGCATAGAAAAATTTTCATTTCTAGGTGATATTTGAAAGCCAAAAAGCCAAAAATCTCCGTGGATATAGGATTCACCCAAACCAAAACAGATACCGCCCAGTCTAAGTACCGTACAAGCGCAGTTAAACATCCTCTTTCATATTTAATGGCAATGTCTACCGTTTAAAAACATGTAAAAACTGCCAACTCTTTAATTAATAAAATCTTTTTCTCTCACATGAAATCCTGCGTTTTTTTTTTTGGAACACCTTGTATAATGTGCGACTTGCATATATTTTTACAATGTCTAAAACTGATCTATAGCCTTATATAATCTTGCAGTAAAAATATTGCAAATCTCTTAGAGGTCGTTGATTAATAAACCAGGCTGCATAGCCGCACTACCCTACCCAACCATACCACACATAAACATGACACTACCCCCGGGGTTTACACAGACGAGCCGGCGAAGCAAGAAGAGCGCCAGAAGAAAGGGCCCTAGCCGGCGGGGCCCAGCCAGGACAAAAGGAGGTCCCACAAAGCGCCTACACCGGCCGCATTTGCGGTCGGGGTAGACGACGGATGGGGCCCACCTACGAAGGCTGTCCAGGCCTACACGAGATGAGGCAGGATAAAGAGGGATAATCCCCCTCGATCCCAAATCATTGAGGCCTATTTCTAGCCATGGAATAATGGCGCGCGCGATTAATAAATAATTATTGAAGTTTGGGGCGCAAAATGTTTTAAACGAGTGTTCCTCCTACCGTGCTAATTCGTGACGTCATTTAGTGCGATCGATAATCGAGAGGATGAATGACAGGGTTCTACAGCGCGAATATAAAAAGTAACAAGAACCTAGAACAACCCATAATATAGAACGCTGAGTGTCTTGAATTAGCGACGGACCACTTTCGCCATCTCTTATCGACGTAGAAATAAATCGGAGAAAATATAATTGATGACGTCATTAGTCGTTTCTGTCGAATCCCACAGATAATACTTTCGATTGAAAATGGAGCTTTCCTTAAAGAATAGGAAATTTTACATATAAAATGTTAATAAAGTTTTTTTGTAAAATGCGAATTAAAGGCTGTAGAATTTTTTTTCTAACGTACGAAAAATGAGACGAGCGGCCCCCAAGTATAGCTCTCGAAGAGCGCGCAGCCCCGAGCGCGCTACATTAAATTTGTTATAACTTTTGATGTAATTGATCAAATCGACCTCACAAAAATTTAAATGAAAGAAAAGTCATCCGGCTATCAAAATTTTATGTCTTTAAACTTGAAAAAAAAAAATTATATACAGGGTGGTCCCGAGGTAATGGGCCAAAATTCATGGGTACATACCCCAAGCAAAAATATTGCGATATAGCCGAACTTACCTTAGTCCAAAAGTTTATAGTTAAAGAGATACAGGGTGTTAAATGTAAAATGTTATTTTAGTTTATTTCCATTTATTTCTTAATAAATGCAAATATCTACACAAAATTTTGGGGTTTGGGGTTCTTTGAATAGAGGAATTGAAATTTGTTCACATTTTGGTTATAGTTCATAGAGGGCGCCAGCTGCCGTAGATTGAAGGTGTTGGAAACGACATAACTTTTTTGTACTTAAAGGTATCTCATCTTTGGTATCAAATTCTTATTTTCCAACTTTTTTTACACAAAAAAGGTA
>NW_019417213.1:70630-72472 GCF_000390285.2 Anoplophora glabripennis
ACATGGATGAAACATGGGTAAACGAAGGTCATACTGTATCAAAAGTTTGGCAGGATGGTAATGTTAAGAGTAAGAGACAAGCATTTTTAGATGGATTTTCTACTGGATTAAAGGCACCTTCTGGAAAAGGACGAAGATTGATTATAACACATATTGGAAGCGATACGGGATTTTTAGAAAATGGTTTGCATGTATTTGAGTCACGAAAAACGGGAGATTATCATGAAGATATGAACAGCGACGTGTTTGAAAAATGGTTTGAATATGTTTTATCATATCTGGAGCCAGGAGCAGTTGTTGTGATGGATAACGCACCTTATCATAGTAGAAGAGTTGAAATGTTACCGACATCAGCATGGAGAAAAGGAAATATTATGGACTGGTTACAATCGAAAAATATTGAATATACAGAAACCATGCTAAAAGTACAATTATTAAAAATTGTCCAAAGAGAAAAAGGTCAATACATTAAGTATGTAGTGGATGAGATGAGATGGAGGAAATATATAATGTGAATAATGTGATATGTAAGTATTTAAATATATTAATAGTGAAGTGATTATGTGGCAGTGAAGTGAAAGTGTGACAGTGATAATATTTGTGAGATAATTATTATAAAATATGTATAAGTACCTAATTAAATAAATATATTAATAGTAAACATTACAATATTTTGCGGCGGCGTAATGAATCATGATTATTATTGTAAAAATCGAAAAAATCGCCAAAAATGTGGTTAAAAAACATTACTTTTTAGGGTCTTTAAATTGGGTATAGGACCTTCATACTTGGGTCAAGAAAACTTCATGTTATGTAGAATCATCACACCAAATTTCACCAAAATCAGTTCGATAGATAATGCATAATAATTTTACAATCCAAATTTTGGAAAAAAATTTGCAAATTTTCAAAATTTTGCACAGCAAAAACCAAGGCCCTTAGATACTTGAAAATTTAATCACATATAGAAGGGTTCTCAAGCTTTCAAACGCTTTCTGAAAAATTCGAATCCGTCAATTAGGAGAGCTCTGGCGCTTGTTTAAACATTGGTCGAATTTTTGTACTTACAATTAGAATAACTTTGTCAATATTCAACCAAATCAAATTTTTTAAAGCAGGTTTTAAAAGTTATTGGAAAGACGCTTCTTTAAAAACAAAAACAGATCGGTTGGTTCAAAATTTCACAGAAATCAATGACGAAATCGATTTAATCGAAGAAGTAGAAGTTGAAGCAGAAGTAGAATGCGAGAATGAGGTCTTAGACAAGGCGGAAATTAATAAGTATTTTGAGTTTGTAGATGAAGAAATTGATGAATTTAATTTCGAAGAAGAAAACGAAATCCCATGTAAAAATGTTCAATTAAACTCTTAATATGTATTTTTATACATATAAATAAATAATATACATTAATAAAATAACAAACATTTTTATACATTTTTTAAATTCTGATTTATTAATGCAATTAAGTGTGAATAAAATATTATCGATTTTTTATAATTAATTTATTAATTTAATCATCATTTCTTTTGTGATTAAAGTATAATTCAAATACTATTTATTGTATAAAATATAAGCAAATGAGAAATTAACTCATTATATTACTAATTTTCGATATATTTTGAGAATAATTGTTGTTTAAACAATTTTAGAATATTTAAATAAATTTGTTTTTGATCTTTGATAAACAGTATATAAGTTTATGCACTTTGATACAATAAAAAATAAAGTTGATAATTAATGGAAGTTTAAAGATAAATAATTATCGGACTGTTGAAAGGCCAATAATTCGCCGATTCAATTTCGAGCAGGCCGAAGCGGCCGCGCTCTCTGCTTCCCCCTAA
>NW_019417213.1:74945-83467 GCF_000390285.2 Anoplophora glabripennis
ATATTGCGATTTAGCCGAACTTACCTTAGTCCAAAAGTTGATAGTTAAAGAGATACAGGGTGTTAAATGTAAAATATTATTTCAGTTTTTTTTAATTTATTCCTTAACAAATGCAAATATCCTCACAAAATTTTGGGGATTGGAGTTCGTTGTGTAGAGGTATTGAAATCTGTTCACATTCAATCTACTGCAGCTAGCGCCCTCTATGAACTTTAACCAAAATGTGAACAGATTTCAATTCCTCTACTCAACGAACTCCAATCCCCAAAATTTTGTGAGGATATTTGCATTTGTTAAGGAATAAATTAAAAAAAACTGAAATAATATTTTATATTTAATACCCTGTATCTCTTTAACTATCAACTTTTGGACTAAGGTAAGTTCGGCTAAATCGCAATATTTTTACTTGGGGAATCTACCCATGAATTTTGGCCCATTACCTCGGGATCACCCTGTGTAGTACGTATATAAAACTACGTCATTCTATAATTTTGTACAATAATAATAAAATAGATGTCATTCTTTTAATTTTTAAAATAAATTTCTGTAACTTTCACAGATTACTCTTCAAATGGCAATTCAAACAGTGAGCGATTTGGATAAAATCTTAAAAATTTAATTTGAGAAATATTGAGCCCAACATATTCAATAATTTTAAAAAATTACAAATTTTACTTTTTAGGCCATAATTTATAGATCAAAAACTGTAGTTGTAAACGTGATATTGAAACTTTATGAGAGCACTTTTTAAAGCTTAAAATCTCTACTTTCAGATGGTGCATTTTATTTTTCTTAAAAAATTTAAACAATAGTTGAAAAAACAAAAAAAAATAATAAAATATTTCAGGAAAAATCCGTGAAATTTATTGTTAAATAAAGTTTAATAATGTACAAAATTAAGTTATGACCTTAAAAAAAGTAAATCCAGCGGAAAATAATTTTTTCATTTATAGTAATAAGTGGAAAATTGTTATAACAGCAACAAATTAACGTTTTTTGATTAATTGATTTAATATTCATTTTTAAAACGTATATTCTGTATCTGAAATTGTGAATATAAGTTCTCTTATTGATGTAGACACAGATACGAGTCTTATATATACAGGGTGTTCAAATAGTTTGGAACGCCCCTCTATCTTAAAAAATACTGCTCAAACAAAAAATGATTAGGACAAAAGTTGCAGGGTTTTGAGTGAGCAATCCAACGGTTTTGTTACTTACAGTTTTATTTATTTTTAAAGCGTTTTTCGTTTATACGAATTAAATAATAATAATTATTATAAATGGTATAAGAATATGATTTTTATGTTTTCGAGTAAGCTGCAGTTATCAGTGTGTTAAAAACTATATTATTCACATATTTTGTCCATTTTGAGGTTATACTCTCGTACACTTGTAATTCTTTAATGTATTATTACTTAATATTACAAATAATCTTCAAATTGCATTTAAGGTATTTATATTCGTTTTCTTTTATGCTAAAGCTGTAAATGTATGAGTTTAATATTTATATATGAATATTGATCCATTTTAAAAATAATAAATGAATAAATAAATAATAGGGGACGTTGATTTTGATTTTGTAATTTTGTATTTAAAATCAGTGTTTTTTTTTCAATTTTATTGGCTCTAAGCCTTAATTGTCCAGTTATTTTTGAAGAAGAGCAAGAACTGGATGAGATTTAAAAAATAATTATTTTGTAATAAATTTGCGTTTTTTAAAAAATAAAACATATTTTCAATAAAACCTCTTTAGCCACTTATAATTTTCATTTTTCGAACCTCTATTTTACAAATATGAGCGAGTTTGATTTAAAATCGATAATTGTTAAATAAATTGTTTAAAATAGTCAGCCATATTGGATCAGCCATTTTAAATTTTCAATTTCCGACTTAATATTCTTGTTCAGCGACATCGAAAACCGCTATATTGTCAATTTGAAAGAATTCGATTTAAAAGTTATTGAATTATTTTAAATGTGTTCTTAAAAAAACTATTTGTTATTGTTTTTTAAACAATTAAAAAACAATTAGCGTAAAAAAATAAGTTTATAACTTTTTTCTGATACTTATCTCCAAGTAATTTCAAAAGGTTTTAGGAAAATCGATGCTTCCCATAATTATTTAGAAATAATGCGTAATTTTAAGCTATCTCGACTCCACTAAGATTATTTTCAATAGACTGCAAAGAACATACTTTTTTGTACAGTTGACCTACGTCACACCAGTCATTCTGACATCACTGTCAGTATTTTTTCGAATACCTAATAGGGGCAAAAGAACCGATCAAAATGAAGAAAACCACAGAGTTTACCGAAGAGGAAAAGTTCGAGCTAGCTCTACAAGCAGAGCAGGAAGAACGAAGACTGCAAAGAACGGTAAGTCTATACCGCACCAAAAAATAAACTACACTGCACCTTTCTTTCAGTACACCATCCTCGAGAGGAACCGAGCCCAGTTCTCCTTCGCCGGAGGCCGGCTAGCCAAGCAGCAGAAGGTGCTGGAGATCTTCAGGAGGGAGCAGAGGAATATCCTCACCGACCTACACGTCGCCACAGCGGGCGGCAGGAAGAACAAGGACGAAAAGCTCTTCAGACAGCTCAGAGCCCTGCTACGCGAGTACGACGAGTACGACTTGGAGATAAAAAAGCAAAAGGCCTACCTGAACGAGATCGACGGCCAGATCCAGATGGTCAAGAAGCGCGTAAGCCCAAAACGTCCAAAATGCCATCATTCGTTACGATCTGTGTATCCCAAATAGGTGATAGAGCTGCAGGCGGAACAGATAACCGACTACAACTACCAACAGAGGGTGTTCAAGAGCGAGAACACCCTCCAAACGTTGGAGAACAAGCTGGAGATGCAGACGAAGAAGTTCTGCGCCATCTGTTCGGAGAATATCAAGCTGCGGGAGGAGATCAACCACCTCCTCATCGAAAGGCTAGTCACTTTCAACTTGTTCCGCCAGCGTCTGTGCCATTTCATTTGTGCAAATCGATATTCGATCTGCGTTAAACGTTTTCCGAGAAAATGTCGTTCCCAAAACTACACTCAAGGTTACTTATTTGGGAAAAGACCATAAAGAATACAGATGAAAGTTTGTCTTTTTCTATAAATTCTAGTCAACGCCCAAATACGACTACCAGAGCCATCTATTGTCATTCTGAGGTAGAACTGCGTTAAAGTTCAGAGAACTGTTAATAGATGGCTCTCTTTTTGTAATTGATTCACATTAATGCGCACAAAAAGTCCGTTAGATGGCGCCGTATTATTTTTCCCGCTAAATTCCTTTCGAATAGATTCCATAGCGAAAACCACACAGATATTTATAGGCGTTGATTGTATCGCGTGTTACAGGATGGAATTCAATAAGATCTGGGACAAGCTGATCAACAATCTGTGCAGAGGGAAAAAGTTTATGCTAGATTTGATAGAACAAGCGACGATAGCGTACGACCAGCGGGAAGAGTGGGTGTCCAAGTTGCAGTCGTTGAGGTCGAAAGCGCACAATGATCTCCTCTCTCACGTTCAGGTGAGTATTATTCAGAGATGTGGAGCAGGGAGAATGAGCGTCAAGATGCGCAAACTTGCTAATAAAGGAGGTCACCATTTTGAAGGCTTTAGATACGAGGGGGGGGACTGTATTACATTACCGGGTCAGTTCTAAAATTTCTAATTAGAAACGCACATAACTTTACATTAAATATGAAATGAAATATGAACCAACAAATACGTATTTTTAAAATTTTCAATTACATATGAATTATTTTTCATAATTTTCTAGGTATATCTGAATATTTATTATATAATAAAAATTTAAATTTTCATATGTGCACTTCATAAAAAATATATTAAATACTAAATTACCCAAGAACAACGGCTAGAGTTGTATCATTACTGCATAGGATATTATTACCTATCATATATGTATAAATCTGCACACACTCCGGCATTGTGCTTATTTTTTATATTGAATTAATTGAATGATACTTTAATTATGTTATAGCTGTCTTGTTTCATAGAAGGTTCAACAGAGAATATTAATCACGCCAATCATAATATATTTTTGAGACGATAAACTTTAATAGATTGCGGTAGGTACTCAATTTATATGAAATAAAAAAAACATTTGCGGTGTAGTTTCTAAATATTTTGTATGATGTTGGTTGAAAATAATTATTTAAACTGCAGATGATACCGAAGAATTTACAGAAATCATTTGTGAAGAGACATAAGTAGACTAGGGGTTTGGGTGAATCGTATATCCACGTAGATTTTTGGCTTTTTGGCTCTCAAATATCACTAGAAATGAAAATTTTTCTATGCGCATAAAAAAAACTTGGGCTTCACTTTTGACGCAAAATATGTTAAGAAAATTCAAAAAATGTCATATGTTTCTTCCTATTTATTTATGAATATTTTTAAGAGTTGATTTTAGGCGAAAATAGAGGAGGGAAAAAATGTTTGTAATTAAATTTTTTACAAAATATGATAGTTACAAATCGAATGAATCATGATTATTATTGTAAAATCGAAAAAATCGCCAAAAATGGGGTTAAAAAACATTACTTTTAAGGGAATTTTTTTGGGGTCTTTAAATTGGGTATAGGACCTTCATACTTGGCACAAGAAAACTTCATGTTATGTAGAATCGTCACACCAAATTTCATCAAAATCGGCTCGATAGATTTTGCATAATAATTTTGCAATCCGGATTTTGAAAAAAAAAATGTAAATTTTCAAAATTTTGGACAGCAAAAACCAAGGCCCTTAGATACTTGAAAATTTAATCGCATATAGAAGATATTACAGATATTATTAATTTAGCGGTAAAGTTTCTTAAGTAGGATTTGGGCGAAAATCAAATAATTGACTGTAAAATAGATGTTATTGTCGGTATTGTTACCTTTTATACATGGGTCATCACAAAGCAGTTATCTCGACAACAGCCGGGTCATTCATCAGAAATTAAGAGGATATATGAAACAAATAACAAAATTACTGTTCTGTCAATAAAAACAAATAAATAGGTAACTCACCGGGGGGTTACACTCCCCCTAACCTTAGGATTCAAGGTATATCCTTCCACACGTTTCCATTACATTAATTAGCAACTGTGTATCATTCTTTCTTCAACAACTAGCTAGTGTCACCTGAAATAAGTCGAGGCTCCCCCGGACGCCAACTAGTAAGCATCCCAACTACCGGGTGTGTGAGTCACACTATTATTATTATGCCACCTACTCAACACCACCCAGTATGTGTCAATCAAAGCGCATGCAAGACCCCGTAGAACTTACAAGACACACTTTGAAGGAACCACAGCCATAAAAACCGGGAACACGTGGCATGCCCTGGGGTTTTCAAAAACATAAACGAGTATGGCATATTACTCACAAATTCACAAATCATTAAACAAATATATTCAAGCTAGCACACAGATATAATCGTCCTTATTCGGGCGCTGGCCAGGCACCACTGTCTCAAAGAACACCCTCTCTGTTTCGGCATCCTGAGCTACATCTTTGTATATACCCATAAATTACATTATTCAAGGGCACATAAATACTTGGCTGGCGCATTCCGTGTATACAGCAGAGGTTTTATTCAAAGCAACCACGATAGTTTCATTTCATAATAAATTATATGTTGATTCGTATTATTACAATACGTTAAAAATAAACAAGTGTTACATGACGTCTTCCACTTGTCTTATTGCTGTCATTTGTATGCTAATTTCTATTAAGTATTATTCGTATCTAATTAAAATTACATCATTGCTGACAAATTAAATTGTATACTCGTATACATAAATGTGAGAGAATGCCGAGGTTTTCGTTTTTGGAGTTACATGAAATCAGTTGTTTATGGAGAAACTATAAACACTTGAGAAGAACTTTAGTAGCAGGTTTTAAATGCTGCAAAGTCATTTCGCATTAAGAATTTATACTTTAAAATAAGACAATCTTTTAATAAACGTGTTGATAAATGTATTGAAGTTAAAGGTGGACATTTTGAGCAATTATTGTCAAAAAGGCATATTTTTTACTAATGTTTACTATTTTACTGTTCATTACAATTTTTGATTCTAAATAAACCCTTGTTTTTGACATTTCTAAATTATATTACTTATTTCAACTATTAGCATTGGAAGTTTCAGAGCCAAATATCTCGGAAACGGTGCGAGACAGCTACTTTCATATAGTTTACCATTTTTGTGTAAAAAAAGTTGGAAAATAAGAATTTGATACCAAAGATGAGATACCTTAAAATACAAAAAAGTTATGTCGTTTCCAACACCTTCAATCTACGGCAGCTGGCGCCCTCTATGAACTATTACCAAAATGTGAACAAATTTCAATTCCTCTATCCAAAGAACCCCAAACCCCAAAATTTTGTGTAGATATTTGCATTTATTAAGAAATAAATGGAAATAAATAAAATAATATTTTATATTTAACACCCTGTATCTCTTTAACTATCAACTTTTGGACTAAGGTAAGTTCGCCGAAATCGCAATATTTTTGCTTCGGGAATCTACCCATGAATTTTGGCCCTTTGCTTCGAGACCACCCTGTATACTGTTTATCAAAGATAAAAAACAAATTTATTTAAATATTCTAATATTGTTTAAACAACAATTATTTTCAAAATATGTCGAAAATTAGTAATGAGTTAATTTAACTTTGATGGGCTATAATTAATTGATCAATCAATCTGTTTGTTTTTGAAAGAAGCGTCATTCCAAGAACTTTTAAAACTTATTTTAAAAAATTTGATTTGGTTGAATATTCACAAAGTTATTCTAATTGTTTATAAGTACAATAATTCGAATTTTTCAAAAGGCGTTTGAAAGCTTGAAGACCTTTCTATATGTGATTAAATTTTCAAGTATCTAAGGGCCTTGGTTTTTGCTGTGCAAAATTTTGAAAATTTACATTTTTTTTTTCAAAATCCGGATTGCAAAATTATTATGCAAAATCTATCAAACCGATTTTGATTAAATTTGGTGTGATGATTCTACATAACATGAAGTTTTCTTGAGCCAAGTATGAAGGTGCTATACCCAATTTAAAGACCCCAAAAAATTCCCTAAAAAGTAATGTTTTTTAAACTCATTTTTGGCGATTTTTTTCGTTTTTACAATAATAACCATGATTCATTCGATTTGTAACTAGTCACATTTTGTAAAAATTTTTATTACAAACATTTTTTTTCTCTTCCATTTTCGCCTAAAACCAACTCTTGAAAAGATACATAATTAAATAGGAAGAAAAAGATGATATTTTTCGAATTTTTTTAACATACTGTGCCGCCAAAAGTTAAGCCCACGTTTTTTTATGCGCATAGAATTTTCATTTCTAGTGATATTTGAAAGCCAAAAAGCCAAAAATATCCGTGGATATACATACGATTCACCCAAATATGGACTTTTTGAAGCAGATACCGTCTGGACTACTAATCAAGGAATCGAATCTAGCGCGTCTAATTCGCAGATATCTGGCAACACTGTGAGAAATTATTTACTTCGCGTCCAGCAACTAGTGTCGAAATATGTATTTTGGATAGTTGATGTAGAAAAATGATAATTGAAATAAATATTGGCTGAAAAAAAGCCGACCTGCATCAGGATTTGAACCGTCGACCTCTGGGTTAGTAGTCAAATACGCAAACTTCTATGCCACGAGGGACACGCATAAAATGTTTCTTACTGAGGCTTATATACTTACAATTAATATTTTTTAACATTTTAATATTCATCTGAAATTACCCAACAATGACGGCAGCTAATAATTTCTCACCATTAAGATAATATAGAGACTGACATGAATGTACAGGCTGGTCCATTTTCGATGGGAATTCAGGGTATTTCAGAAACTACTGGGGGCGATGGATTCATTCCTGCCAAAAAAAGTAGAATTTAACAATAAATCAAAGTAATTATTTTTATAAATATAAATCATTATTGCTTTGTATTTTTTACCGGCCTTATCCCCTAGAAATTTTTAAAAGACACATATTCCTCAATAAAGAAAAAATGAAATGAGAAAAAAATAAAACGAGCGTTCAAATAAAAACGTGGTCAAGTTGGTTCTGAACAAAGACCTCAGAATGACTAGACAAGTAATTCCCTATGCATTGCAAAGGAATTGTTTTGATTTTCCACAACTTGAGACATCCTGCTATTAAACAAGGATGAAGATAGTTCTTTGTTTACTAGGGAACTCTTAACCAGTGGCGTGTGTGTTAAAAAGGGTGATACATTTTAATATTTGTCTAATTTATATATACTTACCGATTTCACACCTAATTTGATTTTAAAATAATATTAATGACTTCTTTTTTAAATGAATAGAACCATGTTCGTTTTACTCCATAACGGCACTTACTGCCGAAAAAAAAGTAATACTAGTTACAACAATCTTTATTTTCTCAGTAACAATATACATCAATATGTTAAATAATACTAATTAATAAAAGTTTTTACCAGTTCAAATAGGAATCACAAAGTTACAGTTACA
>NW_019417213.1:85491-97465 GCF_000390285.2 Anoplophora glabripennis
CGTGAAATTAACAATACCCCGAGCATCTTAGAAAATGTCTTTAATTCTTTGAGGAACAGGTGTGAAAAGTGCTTGGAACAAGGAGGGGGACACTTTCAGCAGCTGCTTTAATTTATTGTTATAACAAGGAGGGGGACACTTTCCGCAGCTCCTTTAATTGTTTGTTATTGTTATCACGATTATTCTTTAAAATAAAGTTATATAGTCATTAACGTTATTGAAACTGACAGTTGCTATACAGCTCGTTGAGAAATGAGGTTAAGTTGGTCGCTATAAGCTACTCCCTACGTCCAATGTGTCACAGCCAACTTCGACCACGTTTTTATTTGAACGCTCGTTATTTACGTCATAGGAAATGCGAGAGTTGCAAAGGAAAAAGGACAACTACGTGAAGCTGCAGGAATTCTTCTCCGTCAGGGGGCAGAAGCGCGTGATGAAGGACCTGGAGGAGAAGGAGATGAAGAAGAGGGTGCAGAACAAGCAGAACATGGAGATAAAGCTGGAGAAGTACCTCCAGATAATGATCGCCATAAAGGTAAGCGGGACGATACGCGAAACCAACACCACGTGTTAATTAAAACCACCCGCCGCAGGAATTTACGGGTCAGGATCTGATCCAGACGATCGCGCACGACTTCCTGGTGCAGGAGGAGGAGAACTTCGCGCTCTTCAAGTACATCAACCACATGAACAAGGAGATGGAGGACATGAGCGACAATCTCGGCCACTTGCAGGTCGAAATAGGTGGGGCACTATTTAATTCCGTTACGAACGTATACATTTCCCTTTCTAGAGGAGCAGCAGATGTTGCACGATGCGTGGCGCAGTCAGCAGGACGTGAAGCTGGAGGGGGTGAAGAGACAGTACGACGAGGCTAAGCAGGAGGCGGACGATAAGAACGACGAGTTGAACAAGGTGGAGCAGAAGCTGGCCGTCATTATGAAGGGCATCGGACAGCTGTTCAAGCTCTTCAGGTGCAGCAACGATCCTCTGATTAAGCTTTTGGGTAAATTGACAATGTTCTATAAATTAAGAAAAAAATAAGGAACCTTAATGTATTGCGTTTTCAGGCAACAACGGGACGATCAACTATTACAACGTCTTGCTGTACTTGCAGATACTGGAACAGAACATCCAGAAGGCCTTGGTCACCGTCTACCACAAGGAGATGGGACTCGTAAGTTTTAAATTTTTAAATACGGTACAAATCAAATTACGCAACATCCGCTCGATAACAAAAGCAACAGTACGCTAACTAGTATGTACACATACAGTCATTCAGGCCGAGTATGTATCCCATTTACGTTAAAATGTTATGTTAGAAATAACGTTTGTAAATAACATGCCGTAATAACATAAGTATCTGTCAAACAGACATGATATTTAATTGTATTGAAATGAAACGGAACACGGCCGCTATTTTATGTTGTACGTACCCGTTATTTACGAGTTTGCGCTCTACGTTGTAGGTATTTGTTTCATGTTTCATAACAACAGACTACGTAGGTACCGGCAGAACGAAACCACAGCATAAGTATCAACCAGCAGTTTATCTCTCATGGGCGGGAAATTTCTCCGTAGCTGTTCGCGCAGCCGCCATTTCGGAATAGAAACTGTCAAACAGAGGCAGCGTCGGGGAGATTGTTCTGGATTATGCATTTCGTTTTCGGCTGGCGTGTGATTTTTACAGTGTCGTAGAGTGTGCGTTTATTTTGTATTTAGAATTTAGACCTCAACTCATTTCCATTAAATCATGGATATAAAAGAGAAGAAAGCAGGGACCGTATGTTCTGCCAAAAATTGCAGAAATAAACAATATGGAACGAAGAAAAGATTTTTTCGGTTTCCATCTGATCCCGTAAGGTATGTATACCAATATTAATAATGTTACATTAATTTGTATTATACATATTAATATATCTTAAGGTAGGTTTATAAAGGATGTTTCATTCCCATTATCTACTATGCTTATGTTTATGACGGTAAAATATGCATTTATAATTCATATGTGTAATGTTTTTGTTATAACAAATAATATGTAAAAATACATTGAATGCCTATTTTCGTAACATACATGTATTTTGCCTCTATGATAGATAGTAGATAGGTACATTGGCAAACTTGTATGTTTCACAACTTGTCATCGATAACAGTAGGTGTAAAATTATAAGTAGAATTACTAGAATTCCTAACGTCTAACCTAAATCATCTATTGCCCATTACTATTTGAATATGTTCTGTCCAAGTTTAGTAATTAGTTGTTTTATTTTTCAGGGCAAGAACATGGGCTATAGCTAGTAATAGAGAAGATTTATTACATAAAGTAGATAGTCTTCACAGGGGCTATAGACTCTGCAGTGATCATTTTGAAGATCATATGTTTACAAACCATCTTCAATATCATTTGAAACCCAATGTAGTGCCTACCATTTTTCCACTATTAGAGTCATCTTCCAAGCAAAAGGACCATACTTACAGTCTTCCAAGTCGAATGGTTACGGAGAACATTGACAAAAGTGCCCTTGCTGCTTGTACGTCAAGAATAAATGTTTTGCAAGATATTGTGTTGACTCCTGCCAACACTGCTACTGTTAAAGATTTAGGCGAGATAATATTACTTGTATTTTTTTTACAAACTACAAATATTTGATATTACAAGTTGTATAAAAAAAATGGAATTTAGGTGATATTAGGTGTCACATTTTATTTTCTTTCTAAACAGGGTGTTTCCTAGTAAATACAAAACATAACGATACAGTTTTATTCTTTAAATAAAGTCACTTTCCAGTGAACAGGCTAAGGGGTTTTAAATGTTGTAATAATGTTAATTGATAAATATCAAGTTCCGTAATTAATCAGTGGCACACATAAAGATAATTTGTATAATTTAACAAAAAATTTAGTGCAGACCTGCATAATGAATTTTGGGAATTTTTATCGGCTACTGTTTCCTGGCAAACTACGATTAAATTATATTTAATTATTGATAGATAGAGAAAGGGTACAAATATTAAAGGAAAACAATAATATCCAGTATATTATTAGTTGATAATACTATCTATTTAATTACAAACATGTTTGCATGAAACAAGCGTCTATTAAAATTGTCTTTTAGAATTTTTAAAAGTAATATTAATAAATATTTTATTTTCATCACAGATACAACTGGAGAAATGTCAGATCCAAGTGGTATAACAATCGAGATTAATTCACCAGATCATCAACAATATCCACCTGATGAATTACTTTCCCCATCAAGTTCCACACAAACATCTTTACAACTCTCAGCCTATACCCCAAGAAAAACAAAATATCGTCAAATAATTCAAGATCTCCGCAGCGAAAATAAATCTTTGAAAAGGCAACTAGAAAAACTGGAATCGCAACTACAGAATATTGAAGAACACATTTCTTTGGAGCAGTTTAAACGCCTGGTTCACAAATTTTGTGAAAGCCCAAACCTAGCTAATTTTATAATCATCCAAGTTAATGAAGTAGGTAAACATCCAAAGGGGCGTCGGTACTCTGTCGAATTTAAAACGGAGTGCTTGGCCATTTACTACACAGGACCTAACGTGTACAAAAAGCAATTAATGAAAAGGTTCTGTTTGCCATCTCCTCAAACTTTGTATAAAACTGTTAGAAATATTACAATTGAACCAGGATTAGAAAATAACCAGTTATTCCAAATGTTAGAAATGAAAATTGAGCAATTTAGAGAAGAGGATAAATACTGTTGTTTATTATTAGATGAGATGTCCATCAAAGCCAACTTATTTTATAACATAAGAACAGATGCAATAATAGGTTTAGCAAAAAATAGAGATGGACAAAATACTTTCAAACCAGCACTTACTGCTCTCGTTTTGATGGTGAAAGGTATATTTCATTCATGGAAACAGCCATTGGCATTTTTCTTTTCACATTCAACTTGTAATGCTGTATTCATGAAGGAAATAGTAATAGAAGCCATAAAAAAACTAAGTTCTATTGGTTTGAAAGTTTGTATTTTAACGTCAGATATGGGGTCAAATAATTTACTTCTCGCAGAATTGTTAGGAGTTAGTGAAGAAAAGCCATATTTTTTTATTGAAAATTTGAAAATAACGTATATGTTTGACATTCCTCATATAATTAAAGCTATCAGAAACAACCTTCTAAAATATGACTTTATTTACAAAGAAAATAAGATTTCTTGGCAGCATATCAAAAGTTTTTATGAACATGATAAGAATTATCCTATGAGAGGAGCACCCAAGCTTAGCGATTCACACATTTACCCTAATAATTTTGAAAAGATGAAAGTCAAATATGCTACACAAGTTTTCAGTGCCACAGTTTCATCCCAACTAAATTTATATATTAGGTTTGGTTTTATCCCCACAGAAGCTATAGGCACTTCCGAATTTGTAAATAGAATGGATAAATTATTTGATTTATTAAACTCTTCAAAAACATCAGGAACAAAGGAATATAACAGAGCCTTTAAAGGACTAGATTATCAAATGAATTTTTTAAATGATTGTTTAATATATTTTTCTGAACTTAACTTTTTTCATAATGATAAAAATATTACTAATAAAATAAAATGTTTTAAATATTTACGTCACTCTATAAGTGGTCTCAAATCATTATGGATTACGTTAAATGCCGCAAAATATGATTATTTTTTCACACGAAGAATTAACCAAGACAGTTTAGAGAATTTTTTTGGCACGATTAGAAGACAAAATGGAAACTGTGTGAATCCCACTCCGATTCAGTTCCAACGATCATTTAAAAAACTCATTTGTTTAAATTTATTTCACTCTGGCACTGAAAATTGTGAAGCAGACCCCGACTCAATTTTATTAAGATTAGCTGATATTCCAAGTGAACCGTTATTAGAGACAACTGAGGAATATCATGTACTCGATCCAGCCACTCGAATTAATGCAGATTATCGTACCGATGATATTTTACAAAAAAATTATGCAAGGTATATTTGTGGATATTTAATGAAAAAATCATTAATTTTACACTCCTGTGATATTTGTACTACATATGCCAAATCTCATGAAAATCTTGACGATTCATCTTTATATTGCTATTTTAGAGCTTACCAAAACAGCCAACTTGATATATTTGGTAATCTTAATATGCCTCATGATGATTTCGTTAATTTTATAACTTGCATAGAAATTATTTTTCAAACACATTTTGAGGAGTTTGTTATTATTAACAATATTGTAGCTCGATTTGTTAATAGGTCCATAGAAACAGTAAAGTATGTTCACCCTTGCTCAAATTTCCCTTTAAAATATGTTTTAAAATTATATATTAGAACTAGATTGTATTATACTTTAAAGAATATTAACAAAAATTTTATAAATGTAAACAAAAATAAGTTGATTATATGGCGTCACCAGTAGAAATATGTTTTATTTTTGTATTTCTTAAAAAAACACCAATATGAGCCCACATTTCATTAGCATAAAAAAATGCTATAAAATCATTCATTTATTCATTATTTCTAGCAGTTCTGGTACAGTTTCATCCGGTATAGTGGTTTAGGTCAATTGGGATAATTTTTCTGAAGCAATTCAAATTTGAAAACGTTTATTTTTAAATATTTAAGTAACTATATAAAAATATAATAATTTATATTAAAACCTATATTGTCGATAAAATACATAAATTGCAATTTCTGTGAGTATCAAAAATTTCAAATAGGTTTTTAATTTAGCTTCATTATATCATTAATCATCTAAAACCTTTTAAATAACTCGAAGAGCACAAACACAATCATGCTTTTCTTGATAACATATTAGTAATCATATAAATATCTATTTAATTTTTATTGTTGGTAAAAAAGTTTTATTTTTCATACAATGTACCTACATATCTCGATGATATACCAAACTTAACAAAATTCGAAAATTTTAAATACTCTACTGGATTATTGGACCAATTTTCCTAGATACATCTCTGACTTCTATTCCCAAAATATGGCGTCAAGGTTATTGAATTTAGTTTGGTTTTCTCAAGAGTAAGATATATTGCTGGTTGATATCTATGCTGTGACGAAACCATCACAATTAAAACTTATTAATGCTTTATGACAACAGTTTGCTACTAAAGTTAATTTATTGAGCATGAATTTGGGGAAAAACCACACAAAACAAAAAAAAATTAAAAGACGTATTTTTTTTATCGGCAGGAAAACATGTTTAGGGGTGAAATACATCTTCTAAGTTCGCCCCTGCTCAAAACAGATTTTTCTAAATATCTGGGGTTCTCGTCAATATTTTGGAACGAATCAAAATGCAAAATTACTTATAAAAAAACAGATGTTTCATTAGTGTTTTCGTGTTTGGGGGTTGCTACTCTTATTTTTTATTTCAGACTATATTTTTCAAACAATTTTTATAGGTATATAAAAAATTCATATTTGTTAAAAAAAAAATAAAAATATGATTATGTAAATAAATTGACAAAATTAATAAGTTCTCTTTTTAACGGGTGAACCTAGTGTGCGAAAAATTTCTGTGCTGACTAGAATTAACATTTTAAAATAAAAAGTTTTTACTTTTTCTCTAATCATACGAATAATTTTTTCTCTTGGTCTAAAACGGATTTAAACTGATGCAAACTACCCCTGCTGTTCATCCCCCGATAAACGGGTTCAGTAATTTCCATTTTGTTTCTTTCCAAAATATTTATTAGATTCCGAGATATCACGGATATACTGTGTTTGGGGGTGAACATCAGGGGTAGTTTGCATCTGTTTAAATCCGTTTTAGACCAAGAGAANTCTATGCTTAAGCCGGGGATTAGGTCGGTGATTAAAAGGAAAGAAAGGGATTCTTTACAGGTAGCCTTAATAAAGGCAGGTAGATCTTGCTCGTTGCAATGCACTTCACCTCACAAACAAACACGTCCGCTCAGCTCGGCTGTTCGCTCTGAACTGACATGCGCACCATTCCCTGTTTACTTGTCAAGGACAGAGCGATGAGGCTTTCCTTCCGGTCAAGATCCAAACAAAACTCATAGTATATAGATAGTATGTATATGCTTAACACAATCAAACTCGAGCTAACCGGGTTTGATGTGGTTTGGGTCGCCAAAAAAACCTTTTTGTGCCAGGACCAAGAAGAACCATAGAAGAGACAAATTACAAAGAAAAAACATCTCCTGTGGCCACGGAAAAACTTCGCAGTGACCCTGACGTACCCTATCCCCGGCCCCGCACCGGCCCACGAGTCACCGACTCAAAACTCAAAGGCCGCGTGCATTCCCTAGCTACAAGCTATTCCCAAAAACCCATTCCTCACGACGACTACCCTCTGGGGGGTTAGACAAGCCGGAAGAAAGAAAAAAGCTCGCAAAAAGGCGCGATGAGAATCCTAAAGAAAAACGACAATAATGACATTACCTGATAGCCACAGCAATCAACATATTGTTTTCATCGCCTACTGAACTCAAAGTTTTAAATCCGTGACAGTGCTACGCAAACCGAAACGTACAGACCTGCAAATAATTTTTTTTGTGGCCACAATAGTTCAAATAAATGTGCCAAATTTTAACGCGATCGGTAAAAGGGTTATGAAGTTATTAATTAAATTAGTATTATTTTTGACAACTTTGAAGGCCTGTAACTCAAAAACCAAAAAGGTTTTATTTAACTTTTTTTTCGTAGATCGTATTTATTTATCGTCGTGAATATGCAGTCATTGTCAGTGAAATTTGCGGACACCCTGTATATTGTTTAAACCCACATTGAATTGGTTGATAAGAGATAAGATAAATTATTTTAATTAGTTGACATCGAATACGTAAGAATGAACTTGAACAGCATCAGCTGTGCTATAAGAATACTTAACCTAAACCATAAAATAATTCCATCAACCCTTAATATTTTCAGATTTTGTCGTAACAATTTTACCAGCATAATGAATAAACCATCTGTTTATATTACACGTCAAGTTAACGAAGAAGCACTAGATATATTAAGGGAACAGTGAGTTAATATAAAATACCTAGATAAATAACTTTAAGAACGATTTATACTTCTATAACAAATTACAGTTGCGAAATTACATCTTGGACTGGAGAAGGTCCTGTCCCAAGAGACGAGCTTTTAAGAAAAATAGAAGATAAAAATGCGTTATTTTGTATGTTAACAGATCAAATAAATTCGGAAGTATTAAATAAGGCAGGAAAAAAATTACAGATTGTAGCTACAATGTCGGTTGGATATGATCATTTAGATGTCGACGAAATTAAAAAACGAAAAATAAAAATGGCTTACACACCAGATATTTTAACAGATGCTACAGCTGAATTAACCGTTGCATTACTTTTAGCTACTAGTAGAAGAATTTTAGAAGCAAATGAAGCAGCTAAAAATGGCGAATGGAAAGCCTGGTCTCCGTTTTGGTTGTGTGGTACAGGACTTCAAAATTCTACTGTAGGTATTGTTGGATTTGGTAGGATCGGCCAAGAAATAGCAAAACGACTTAAATCATTTAAACCAAAAAACATAGTTTATTACAATAGATCTGAAAAAGCTGATGAGGCTAAATTAGTCGATGCAAAACGGGTAACTTTTGACAAACTATTAGCAAAAAGTGATTTTGTTATTGTAAGTTGCTCTTTAACACAAGATACTCAGCATCTGTTTAATGAAAATGCTTTTAATAAAATGAAACGCACAGCCATTTTTGTAAATACTAGTAGGGGAGGTGTAGTTGATCAGGATGCTTTAATTAAAGCTCTTGAAAATAAAATAATTTTAGGTGCAGGGTTAGATGTTATGACACCAGAACCTTTACCATTGCACAATCCACTTTTTAAATTAAAAAATTGTGTTATTCTACCTCATATAGGTAGTGCCTGTATACAAACACGGAAAGAAATGGCTATCCTTTGTGCCAAGAATATTATTGCCGCTCTTAGAGGTGAAGAGCTACCGTCAGAATTAATAATTTAAATATATTTTAAATTTCATAATTCCAAGGGTTGATAAAACTTGGATTTTTTTATACAATGCCAACGATGGCTTGAATACAAAGCATAGACGAGTGTATAAAATAAGAATAGTTAAGGTATTGAAGTAACTCAACATAATAAAAAAAATCTTTATTCAACAAAAAATAAAATATATGTAACATACCTATACATGATTCTATGTGGGGATAATCCTGGCAAAAAAAAACAGACTGGTGACAATCCTAGACTTTATTTTTCATCACAGGAGCAATACCAATCCAGATACTGTTTGTCAACTGTCTTTGTTTATTGTTAAAGGAGTTGCCTTATTTATTTCTTTCTCATTATAATAACCTTTGTAATTGAGATATAGCCAGTGCCAGTACTATACAAGGTACTCTATATCATTATGTTTAAATTTTTGGAATATAGATTTAAGGTCAATTTTGTTAAGGAGAAAATGTAAATAAACAGATTTAAAGTTGTAAACCAAATAAATACTTTTCTTGGAAAAAAAAAATGTACCCGAGAATAGCAAGTTATAGTGATCCAGTTGGGTGGTATATCACCAAACCATAATCCTTTTATTTCTGGGTACAAGATTTAGACCATTTTCTACTTGTTTGTACTTTTCCACTTAATGTACACTGAAAATATTGATAGGATAAATAAAAAATATACTCAATGCACACCAAGTGCAAAAGAGGCAAGTAAATTAAAAATGCTGTTGGTACATGCACAAGTTGGAAACACTAGATAAGTTATTAGAGCGTACTCAGTAGATTTCCCAACAATTAAGAGAAGTGTGATATAACAATTTCATTTATTATGCGCCTAAAATTCATACATAAAGATATGGAACATATTGCATATTCATTTTGTTTTTTAATGTTTTAGGGGATATAAAATATTTAATTTTATGAGATATTTTATTGCAAGATAAAATTTGTACAACAAAATATTAATTTCATAATTAGATTTGTATGTATTACATAAGTACATATGTCATATATATTTAATTTACTGCATATATGTGGGTTATACTTTTGTAAATATAAATATTGAATACATTTTGTACATATTTTATTTTCTCCCAAAATATTTATACATAATTAGACAACTAAGTTAAGAAACAAAACTCTAAAACAAAACTCTAATTCGACGGGGATGCAATTACGAAAAAAAAAGTAATACTCTAGTTTTCAAGCTTACAAAACTTTTTTTTTTCATCAGGAAAATTAATTGAGAACTGTAATCAAAGTTGACATGAGTGGTGTCATTACCCTTGTATCATAACCTTTGTCACCGGTGAGGTCTAAGCCAACTCCACGCGTCATTTCCTAACTATTTTTTTAAAGTGACAAGCTACGTCCTTGCTCTTCTAGCTCGTACGTTGCGTAAGTATTATTTGCATTTACTTAGGTATATTTATTTTTGCTTCATTTTGAGAATAATAAACACTGGAAATAATGGAAACGCGATCAAAGGTATACCAGCAATAATGTGCAAATTGTTTGACTTTTGTAATTGTAATTTGTTGTTGTTTTTCAATAAATCTAAATCTAAAATAAAATTCACTATTCAGTTTAAGAGCAGCTTTTGGACAGTTTAAATGAGGCTGATTCTAATGCTCCTAACATGAAGCAAAGATGCCATGTTTGCCCCAGATCCGAGGACAAGAGTACTATTGTTTGTAAAACTTACAAAGAAAAAACTATTTGCAAGCCATACTCAATGTCGATTACTTATTATGGGCCCAAATATTTTCTAGTTTACTGAGATACAGTAAGGTTGCAGCATTGTCATTTTTCTCTTTATTTTTATTGTTTATGTTGATTCCAATTACAAATTTTTGGTTCCTATTTTATTAGAAAATAATAAGTTATTTAAAAGTTGGTTGTTTTATTAAATTTTAAGCCATTAGGTAAGTGCCTTAAAAATATCACTGAACAAGTTTTTTTTTTGTAAAAGATAATATTACCTAACAACCTGATTGTTTTAGTGATAATAAATACTTTTCATAATAATAATGTATTTTTTGCTATTGTGGATTAATATTTAAGTAATTTTCATAAATTGTTGCAAATATTATAAAACATTTATGGGGATACTTCTGGACCCCACGCGTCACTGTTATTTACCAAAAAGAAAGCGTGTACTTAAAGGTTAATACATACTTTTCGAAAAATGTCACATGAATTTGTATCATTATTTTTGTGAGTAGAATCATCTAATATATCATAGTTTCTGGACACCCCATATATATATATACATCATGCTATATTTCTGGCTTCCTTACAAAGAACAAACATATGGCTTCTACTAGAAATAAACGGAATATATCTATTCTCATCAAAGTATATTAACCGCCATCTATCGCTTTGACATCCCATATATTTGGTTTGAATGAAAAATATTTTCATATTTCACTATTCAGTGCTTAGGGATTCCTTTCAAAGTGCTGAATATGTGGACTCTTCCCAGTATATTTTTCCGTTTATGTGAACTCCAATATGTATATTATATTTTATCTTACAGTACATATGAAAACCAACGCTGTTGCCAAATTTCTTTGTTCTTCGCGACGTGTATATGTTCCGTATTCGGTCAATATTTGGTTCGATTTATATAAAAGACAGTCTCTAAATTGATAATGCGATGCGGTTTTATTTTAAATACCTGTACTATTTTTTACATTGTTATCAGTATATGTTATTATTAATTACTATTATTATTAAAATATCTTCTTAAATTTTTTGAAGCTTTATGCATATTGCTCTAGTGGTTTTTGAGATATACATAATTTAACAAAAATTGACAAAATTTGATCGCCAAAACCACTGAAGCAATATGCACAAAGTATAAAATTTATGTACAAGTATATTGCCGTAAATGAAATGGTAGATATCCTTAATTAAACTTCTTTATGTACAGAGATGGATGGTTAACGCACTAAATTTACACCCTGTATATTTTGAGAGGCTCTTTCTATTTTTTCAAACGT
>NW_019417213.1:100660-123755 GCF_000390285.2 Anoplophora glabripennis
TGTTGCAAGATTTACGGAAGCCGTATATACGGTGAAATG
The DNA here is from genome assembly GCF_000390285.2 of Anoplophora glabripennis. Classification (NCBI taxonomy): domain Eukaryota; kingdom Metazoa; phylum Arthropoda; class Insecta; order Coleoptera; family Cerambycidae; genus Anoplophora; species Anoplophora glabripennis. The sequence goes on from NW_019417213.1 coordinate 100,700, forward strand.
GAAGCAAATAAATACGTGTATACAAGCGATCGCGGCAGCGCTCTGCGAATGGTGGTGGTAATGGTGAACTAAAGTATTCAATAGCATCGAAAATACCAATATGTGGCTTCCGAAAAATATTTCTTCTATAAAGTTCAAATAATATAAGAAGTCGACTAGCATGAGTCTCCGATATGGCGTCCATATATGGACGCCATATAGCACACGGGCGCCATATCAAATGTAAATGGTCAATATAAGGACGCCATAAGTATAGAAAGATATATATATATATATATAATAAAAAATCTAAAATTTAAACAAATTGATGTTAAAAATTACAGAAATAAAACGATTTTAAACATAATTTCATTTTAATTCTAACAATAACAACAATTTTTTACATTATTGATTGAATGACAAAATTTTTATCGATGTGAATATTATAGTAAAGCATTCCTACAATAACAGTACACAATAATTGCACATGTTTATGTAAAATTGACTAATAGTATTGCATTAACTCTTTAAATGTTAACTTGAATATATATATAAATAACTTGTAAAATCAGTAATGAAGAGATAATAAACTGTTTAGATAATAAATATTAATAAAAAAGTAAAAATAAACTGAAACACAATTATCTATAATATTGTCTTTTAAGTATTATTTAGGAATGATTATTATTCATCAATTTTAAAGGCATAAATTTATTTAAAGTGCCTGCAGTTTTTGTTTCACATTTATATAACAAGTAATTTTTAAAGCATATCAGATTTAACTGACATTGACTACTTATTTGTGTGAAACAAGGATTACAAATATAAAAATAAAATTATGAAAGTACTTCCAGAAACGCCCTTGGCACTTTTCCTTGTTTGCTGCCTTGTTTTCCCATTACATAATCTTCGTTTGATATGTCCTTTATTAAAATAACCTAAAAAGAACCATCTGTATATTGTATATAAATAAGGGTTTTTTGTTTTGTTCTTTTCTAATATCAAATATATGGAATGTAGACAAGGAGTGAAGGCTCTTATGGGCCGCGCATACAAATTTGGACCCCATTTTAAGATCAAAATTAAAATTAAAGTTTAAGGAGTCATCATTGTAGCGCTGATGCACGGGATAGTCTAGTAATGAAGTTGCACTTACAATGTCGCGCATTTTACTTATTTACATCAGTGCCGCCTTCACTTCTTGCATACATTCCACAATCCCATGTTGTGACAGAGAAGACTTTACTACAAACTTAACAGAATGAAAAGTCATAGTCTAATTCTATTTTAAATCTACTAACATTGAGCACTAAATTTAGGAAAAAAAAAGTAAAGGTAGTTATAAGAACATTTTTGATAGAAGTCTTATACAGCCTAAATATGAATATGTCTGTAAATACTTCATTAATTTCCAGTTTTGTGTAAGGATTTCACTATTTATTTTTCCTAATTAGAGTAATTGGTTAAGAGCAATTATCCGCGCATCAAATGAAATCGTCCGTTTGCCCTACTCCAGCGAATGCCGCACGCACTATCCCACCACGAATTCTGCTAGTCAGGAGGGGATCAAAGCGATATAACGAGTTTTCTTGGATGAGAATCCTTGGTTCAGATCTCGAACTCGAAGAACTCCAGCACCACCCTGTGGACCACCCCGAGGACCTGAAACCGTTACCAGAGACCGCCATCCAAAACAAAAGAGTTAGCCACCAGGAGCAGCGACCCAGAATAAGTAAGCAAATTGTATTTTCCTATTTTTACTTGTTCTGTCTTGTCATAAGTCCTGCCGAGTTTTGAACTCCACTTGAACTCTAAGTGCTGGGCGGGGTAGCGGTGACATTGTCAGGCGGCGGGTTGACTGTGAATTACATCGCCCTCGTTTTGACGAACGTAGCTAGGGCACATTAACTGAAACCGCTGGTTGACTGTGAATGACATCGCCAGTGGAAGACGTCAGGTGCTGGCCATACTGTGACGGATAGACCCAGGAAGTTGGCTGTGAATAACACCGCTTTCAGGAGAAATCTGTCGTATACAGTACATGGTGCGGCAACGGCGTTGTCAGGCAGCGGGTTGACTATGAATAACATCGCCCTCGTTTTGACGAACATAATTGGGTACCTTGACTGAAACTGCTGGTTGACTGTGAATAACATCGCCAGCGGAAGACGTTAAATGCCCAGCCTTATCGACGGATAGACCCAGGCAGTTGGCTGTGAATAACACCGCTTCCGGGAGAAATCTGTCACCGGCCGCGAGTCCAAACGTTCACCTCGCATAGACTTTGCCTCCTGTCAACCAAATTATTCCTGTTCCCGATTATCATTTGCTTATTTATGCCATTGTGTATTGATTGCTTTGCTTTCTTCTTGGCTGGTATTAACTCCGCATAATTTCCGTTGCTTTGCTAGAAATCGCCGATGATATTTATTTGTAGAATTAGAGTAGCCCGTAATTCCTTTTTCTTTGTTTCAGAGCCATTTGGGAACGGCATATTTATTGACTATTTACTACTCTGATTTGCTAACCTTCTTTTTATTTCTAGCACCAACCAAAATTAAAAACCAAATAATTATTTATGGCGTACTGTTTCTTAGAGTATTAGATTGTTTATTGTAAAATAAACCAAACACCTAATACTGAATTTGTTTACCGTACCGATTTTGTGTCCTGATTACCGATATTTAACTATGTGCAATTTTTGTATTTGTTTACAGCACCGGAAAACCGAATAGGCATTTTAATTCCGTCATAAATAATAGCTCTAACGAATTTTATTTTATTCACACCGCTTGTAAATTATTTTTACATTTCTGATTTTAGTTGTTTATAATAATTGTAATTAGAATCTATTTTACTTTTGATTGTTTCAATTTCTGTAAGCCTTAGTAATACAAAATAAATCTAGTAGAAATATTTCCAATTGTATTCATTCTTAACGCCGATAAGATTGCTAAATTCCGATCAGTAAAAAGTCTTACTATCTCTTTGTGACCTACACTGATAAGTCCGTTCATTTTGAAAGTAAAGTAACACTACACTCAGAAAACTACTCTGATTAAAAGTAAGAGAAATATAACAGACCCCTGGAGTTAAACATTCTTCACTGTAGCTATTCCGAGGGTAGGGTTCACGTGGAGTTTCCCCCATGTAAAAGATAGAGAAACTATAAACCTTTTATGTTACCTTCTTATCGCTGAAAATTGTTTGCTTGGTTTCTTATAGTCTCGAAACTTATATTTTTGTATGTAAAATTTGTGATTAGAATTAGAATTATTAAATCTGAATACATCGTACATAAAATAAACGTAATAATTATGACGAGTTTGTAGGTTAATAATGTTATATTTGCTATCATCACTATTATATTTTTCATTTTTCTTTTTTTTCTTTTTGTATTANTAGAAATAAACGGAATATATCTATTCTCATCAAAGTATATTAACCGCCATCTATCGCTTTGACATCCCATATATTTGGTTTGAATGAAAAATATTCTTTTCATATTTCACTATTCAGTGCTTAGGGATTCCTTTCAAAGTGCTGAATATGTGGACTCTTCCCAGTATATTTTTCCGTTTATGTGAACTCCAATATGTATATTATATTTTATCTTACAGTACATATGAAAACCAACGCTGTTGCCAAATTTCTTTGTTCTTCGCGACGTGTATATGTTCCGTATTCGGTCAATATTTGGTTCGATTTATATAAAAGACAGTCTCTAAATTGATAATGCGATGCGGTTTTATTTTAAATACCTGTACTATTTTTTACATTGTTATCAGTATATGTATTAATTACTATTATTATTAAAATATCTTCTTAAAATTTTTGAAGCTTTATGCATATTGCTCTAGTGGTTTTTGAGATATACATAATTTAACAAAAATTGACAAAATTTGATCGCCAAAACCACTGAAGCAATATGCACAAAGTATAAAATTTATGTACAAGTATATTGCCGTAAATGAAATGGTAGATATCCTTAATTAAACTTCTTTATGTACAGAGATGGATGGTTAACGCACTAAATTTACACCCTGTATATTTTGAGAGGCTCTTTCTATTTTTTCAAACGTGTAAATAANGGCTCTATCTAGATTTAAAAAACACAGAACGGAGAATGCCTGGAAGGAATACAAAGAACTTAGGAATTTTGTCACAATGGCGGTACGAAATGAAAAGAAGGCTTTTCTTCGACATAAGTTTGCGGTTGATCCAAAGGGGTTTTGGCGCACTTTGAGGTATTTAAATATAAATTCTGTTCCTTATGTTTACCCAGGCGATATTAGTAGTCCATCAGTTTTTAATAAGTATTTTGTCAATAGCATACCGTCTCCAAGTTCAAATAACAATAATTTTATTACCGACACCTATTCTAATAAAAATTTTTCAAATATTACCCATAAGTTTCAATTCACTTTAGTGACTGAAGAATGTATCGAAAAAATATTATCGCAAATTAAATCTAACTCTACTGGCACAGATGGCATAAATCTTAAGATGATCTTATTAGTTACACCTTTTCTTACTAGCTATATCACACATATCGTGAACAGCTGCCTTGTATCAGCTAAATTTCCATCTTTTTGGAAAAATGCTAATATTATACCCATACCTAAGGTAAATAATCCCTCTCAAACAAATCAGTTTCGTCCAATTAGTATTTTGCCTACTATATCAAAGATATTGGAAAAGGTTGTGTATGTACAATTAAGCGAATTTTTTCTTAGTAATAAAGTTATTCCTCCTACGCAATCAGGTTTTCGTTCTTTACACAGTACATCAACAGCTTTGTTACATGTTACGGATGATATATTTCGTGCATCAGACAATAAATTAAATACATGTTTGATACTCTTGGATTATAGTAAGGCTTTCGATACCTTAAATCATAGAATTCTTCACTTAAAACTTAAATACTTCGGATTAGATGAGAACGTGTTAAAATTTATGTCCAGTTACCTAGAAGGTCGCAAACAGAGAGTCAGTTTCGGTAATTCTTTTTCAGATTATGTTATGTTAAATAGAGGTGTGCCTCAAGGAAGTATTTTGGGGCCTCTGCTTTTTGCTTTATATACTGATGATTTTTCTGTTTTTTTTATTTTGTAATTCACATCAGTACGCAGATGATATGCAAATTTATTATTCTTTTACTTTAACAAACTCACATGTGGCTGCAAATAACATTAATGAAGATTTAAATAAAATTGTTGAAGTATCAGAATGTCATGGTTTAGTCTTAAATGAAAGAAAATCCCAGCTAATAATATTTGGCAGTCAGGAACTGCATAACAATAATAATTTCAAAATCAAAATAAATGGAGTTGACCTAATTTCCACGACATGTGTAAAAAATCTGGGTGTATATGTCGATTTTCGTCTAAGGTATGAGACATGTGGCACATTTGTTACAGAAGTGTTATAAACTCAAAATGCTCTACATGCATAAAGATTATCTATCAGTTGAAATTAAACTTAAACTGACTGACACATTAATTCTCTCAACTCTAGCATACTGCGATATTCTATACTGGCCCTCACTTACTGTTAAAGACAAAAACAGCCTTCAGAAATTACAAAATGCTTGTCTAAAATTCTGTTATGGTGTGCGAAAGTATGATCATGTTACACCACTTTTTGATTCTTCTAATTGGTTAAAATTGGATGAGAGATTTATTGTACATTTGGCTACATTAATATACAAGGTTATCACTTGGGAACAACCTTACTATTTGCGTGATAAATTAATTCGTGGTGCAAACACGCATCATAGAATTACTCGTCACTGTAACAAATTTGTCATGCCAAGACACTGTTCTGCAATGTTTCAACGCTCTTTTAGTTACAATGCTGTAAAACTTTACAATTCTTTACCTGCAAATGTTACCTCTTGCTCCACTGTGACTAGTTTTAAAACAGCAATTAAGAAACACATTGTTACCCTTAAAACATAGTAGTGTTTATTTACTCTGTGTATTTTTGTAAAACGGGCGGTTAGAATGAGTAGCTCTGCTAGATCTCGCCGCCATTTATATTGATTATGTTCAATAATTTGTTTTTCATATGAAAATAAAGGCATATTATTATTATTATTATTATTATTATTATTATTATTATTATTAAACTGGCGCCCGAGACTAACCGAACAAAAAAATTATAATCTGGAGTCTGTTCCTGTGACGTCACTCACCGCCGCTGGCTGCCGACCACCACTTCCGATAAAACAGTAGTCAAGGGTCGTCACAAAATTAAGTGCTCAAGCAGGGACGTCAGTGACGCCTATAAATATCGTAAATTAGAATTCGAAATTGCAAATTAAAATTCCGTTTAGAGTTGGTAATCTACCGGGGCGTCCACAAGTAAAGTCAGAACTGACCGTCACCACCAAACCAAAAAAAGTATGTTACAATTTTTATTGTTACTTATATTTTTTTTATGTGGTACAAAACTGCAGTAATCTGCAATGCTTATCTCGAGAGTAGAGCTAATGGTTCATTGTAAACAAATTATTAATATTGACGATGCTAGGATTTAAGAATTTTTCATTACGAGCACCAATCCTGCAATGTTGGTTGCCTAAGCTCAGTGATCACGTGGTGTGCAATCATTTATGAAGTTTCTGTACATATGGTGTGGAATACTGTAGATTGATACAAAATACTAAAAGCCTTACAGGACTAAGGGTACATCTTAAATATAATTCATTAATTTATTTTTAAAAAAAAATTTAAATAATAAAAAATTTCTGAGACTTTCTCCAGGGATAGAAAAATGTATTGCAAAGAATTACAGTAACAAAATGTGGGACATACGCACACAACTGTAGATGTAAATTGGTGTATACAAGTGAAATGTAATATGTCAACTCATTTATAAAAGGTTTATTTTTACCTCATTTGCAGTCAGACTTAATTCAGTAGAATCCTTCGCTTCATAATCATATAGAACTCGGGCCTTCATCATGTCTTCCGTTGGTGAATCATCAGTTTGCATGGAATTATTGGGAGTAGGAGGAACACCTGATAAACTACGGATTTAAAAATAAATTTATAATACGCATCAAAAAAGTTTAAGTCATGCAGGGGTAACTTAAAGGTGGCACATGTGTAAATTAAAAATATTTGCTCTTTTCTTTTTTATAAACGTTTTTTTTGGTAGCGCTCAGAGTACCGTTCAAAACTGAATTATAAAATATTTTCATGTTTTTTTTTTAAATGAGTTATGGAAAACTAGTTAGTAAATATTTAACCGATTATATTAAAATGTGAACATTTTGAAATGAGGTTATTTTATTTGCATAAAGTAAAAAAATGTATTAATCTCATTTTTTTCTAAAACATTTACAATTAGTGAAATTTCTAACTTTTTTATGGAGATTATACAATTGCTTTAATAAATTAGTGCATTGTATTAACTACAAACTACGTGTATTTCAGTGCAAAGAGGATCAGTTAAATAGGCAGTACTTTTAATAATAACTATTCTGGGCATCACCATCAATGTAAAACATAGCTTGACCAAACTCATTTTGTCTATGAAATATGCATATCAAGGAAAGCCCACAAATGGAGTAACAAAGACAGGAGACCTTAATACACAGACTTCATAAATGATTACAAGTCACGTAATCAGTAATTTTGTTTGGAACAGTAATTTTATTTAGTTGACGTTGGTAATAAAATTTCTTTAAAATCAAATTCAAATTACATTGAAACACAACTTTCTGTTTCACCAGCTGTGATTGGTGTAATTTTTCAGTATATTCTATTCAACCAATCAGCAATTGCATTATCTCGAGCATAGATGTAACGGTTTGTCATTATCCATTGAAAAAGAATCATTAATATTGGTGATGCCAAGATTTAGGGATCTCTTTTCCGGTACCAGTCGTGCAATGTTGGGATGTCTAAGATCAGCGGTCAGGTGGCTTGTAAACATTTATGAAGGCTCTGTAGTAGGGTAGTAGGTTCAGACAGAAAATGAACTCTGGTGCTAGTCTAGTAACACAGCATTTGAAACTCGTGGCAAGATGAATTTGGTCAAACTGTATGTCACATCAGACATTCCTATAATTTTTTACTCATTGCATTTGATTTTACAGCAACTACAAATTAGGTTACTTATGCTTAAGTAATAAATGCAGTGGCGGCCCGTGGGTTTGAATACAGGGGGGCGCATTCTGAAAAGAGGACGTACATCATAAGAGCTGCAGGGCAAAAAATCTTAAGGAATTTGAAGGTCATTGTGTTTTGCAAGTACCCCAAAATGAATACTGTTAGTGTGTACAGTAGCTACTTACAATTAGATACGATGCGAGAAATAAAATTCTAACGTGTGGGGGCTGAAGTGGATAATCGATCAACCAACCCAGTTAGGATGTAATTATGTAGATTACTGTAATAGTTCATTCTGTATAGTTTTTGAAGTTCCTTTAAAAACATGGTCATCACTAAGATGTTTATCTAAAACGGGATCAATTTTTGCACTATAGTCTATCAGTTCTAAAAATACCCCTTTGTTTACCGAGTCACTTTTTTTATTATGTCGACGAAGAGAAAGGTTACATGTACCACATAGTTTAGATATATTTTTTGAAAGAAGCAATCGATTGTTCTTAAGGGCCCCATATTCTTTAAATAGTGTTTTCCGCAAAGACAAATAATTTCAAACACTTAATAACTGAATAATCTAAAGCTTATCAAATAATAGGAATGTTATGTCATGCCACCTGAGTATTTTCAAAGACGCCGCAGTAAAACGAATAAATAGGTGCAAAAAACGATCAAACCATCAATGTTTTAGGTACTGAAATCTACGAAAATATGAACTTTTTTATATACAACTCCACATGTAAATATTCTTATAACATTTACTTGCTTAGTCCTACATATAAAATTGTTTACTTTTATTTATAAATACCTGAAAATAATTCTTAAAATGTGGGGTTAGAATAACAGCAAATGCATGTTTACAAACGTTTTTTTTACTTATTATTTTATTTGAGTAAATTTAAATGGTAACAATGAATAAACAAAACATCAAGGATTTTATTTTTGTGCTTACTTTTGTCCTACACGTTTTACTTTTAAAGATTTCAGTACATAAAAACGCCAGAAATTTCACTATGTCTCAGCCTGGAATATGGCCACCTTAACTGTTTCGTTATGACTATTTACTATTTATTTGTTCTACATAAGCACTATTTAAACAAGAAGCAATATTTACTCTTCCTAAAAGTAAAAAAACTCACCAACTTATTTTTGTGTTTAGGATAATTTTCATGTTTCTTAATTTTAATTTCTAAATGTTTCAAATCAGAAACTCCAGTTTTTATCCAGTTTTCTTCGCCTCCTCCAAACAATAAACATACAAAACAAAAAAATCTATTTGTTTGGTCACAACCACACAACCACAGGGTCTTATCATAAATGTTTTTATCAAATTTGCGAATAAAAGCCGGCCTACTTTTGCACTCTTTCTGTACCTGAACTAAATTCAACACTGGCATTGGACATCCGTTATTTTTCAATTCGACTTTTTCCTTTAAACTTAAATTACTAATAACAAGTTTTTTTATTTCACAAACCCTCATTTTAAACTTAAACTTATAAAATATAATGTCTTAAAAAGCGCCAAAGCAAAAACAAAACACGTATAACAACACTACAGTGATACGGGATACTGCCACATGGAGTACCAAAACAAAGCGCACGAGCCTATCGTCGCCTACCCCTCCACGTGCCAATTTGTCCAATCATATGTAAAAATATGCTTGCGCGGTGGACTACGATTTCACCGTCCGCGATGGTTAAACATAAGTCTTTGGTACGATCATAGATAGCAGATGGCATTAATCTACGTTCACGGAGTACATGCACTTTATGCAACCAACCTAACATCCAAGAGATATAGAATGCATGCTATTTAGATTTCTTATTGATTTAAATATTATTTTAAGTTTATAGTTTGAAAATATCTGGGGGGGGGGGGGAGTCCCAGAGTCCTCTTTCACAAGCCGCCACTGAATAAATGTATAAATTTTATAACTTTATTAAAGGTTTTAAATACTTCTTAATGACGAGTGGAGTAATTTATTTGAAATATACTTTTAAACGAAAACCCAGAATAATTTTTTACATTTGTACTGCAGATTATGTTCTAAGTTAAAGAAAATGGAAGATTATACAGAGGAAAAATTATCATCTGGACAGGATATATTTATTGGTATAAAAGGATCATTATAGGATTTCTCAGTATTATTGGGATTTAAAGATTCAAGATCCTCGCTGTTAAGTCTTAAAACAGGTCCTGGTTTCATCACACTGAAACATTTATATGCAATTAAAAAATGCAATATAAAATCTAAAGGCAGCCTAATATGTCACTTTTTTAATCTACATTTATAAACTACAAAAAAAACTGATTTGAATTTGGCAACTTTAAAAAAATTTCATTTGTATGATTACTAAATTAAAAATATATAACAGTTTTTGATCTTTTTAATATATTATCAGTTAGTTTTTAATCTCGGGAAGACAAGTATATTTTTGAAATACCAAAAGAAAAAATGTCATAATTATGTAATATATTACTATTTAAATCCATAACCGTAATCACACCTTGCTAATTCTCTCTGTAGATCTGTCATGATTGTTGTGCACTGGGAGTAAAATCGAGCTTGAGTGTCAACAAATTCATGTAAACATCTTAAGTGTGCTGCATGTGAACTACTTATACCTTCCAATAATAATTTTGTTATCTCAGCCTGCCTATCGAATTCTGACTGAGCAATCCTTAAATCTCTCTCTGCCTGAAAAATAAATAAATAAATAAAAAATATTTATCATAAATGTTAATTACATAATTTTTATGTAATGTATTAATTTTGTAACTCAACTATTGAGCTGATTGTCATGCATAAGTATTTTTGTACAATTTAAGTATGTACAATAATTGTATTTTTTTTTGACGGAAGAGATGTATTTTTTCCTATTCTACATTTGTATTCATATACCTGTTCCAAAGCAACTTCTGGAGAAATTCCATCCTTCTAATTGAAGATTGCATGAAAATTTGTTTTTATCAATAAAATCATTATAAAATATAATAAATATTTTTAAAATATATATAATAATATAATATACAATCAATTACAATCTATTCAAAATTATATTTGAATGGATGACATAATTATTTTCGAGAAAGTGAAAATGTTATGCAATTACAAATAATTTTTATGAACAATTTACTTTTTTCAAGTATGTCCTCACAATAATAAAAAAGTGGAATACTATAGGGTTTTCCAGAAAGTTTGATAGTGTTAATTCGATCAATAGTATCATTGATCTTGTCATTAGATTACTCTGATGAATTTTTTTTTTGGTCATATAAGAGAAAATTAGAGATGGGTAGTATTTATATGATTCATACAAACAGTGCCTTTTCTTGGGAATTAAATGATACAAGTCTCAAGTGAAATGATAATTCATACCATACACCAACAGTGCAGTGCTAAGTGATTTAGCCTGTCTGCATTTTCAAATATCATGCTACAGTACAGTAAGAGCTAGGAGCTAGGTATGATTCAGTTCTTTTCTTGATATTTGCCATAAACAAAGCTTCATTTTTTATACAAAGCTCTTAAAAAATATTAGAATGACAAATTTCATCAGATTTTTTTCAAAATGAAGATTACTGTTTATATGTACTCATATACCAATCTTTATGTGATATTGCATTCGATAACACACTAAAGCACTAAATAAAAATCGGGAGCTAAGAGTGGTAAACATCAACCCTTAGTGTATGTTCCATCCACTGCCTTATCATACCTAGCTGAATGTTGTATTATTTATGTATTAAAAATTGTGATATGAAAGATACAAATTTTTCAATATGCTATGAATTTCCAATTTAGATCAATCAAACTTTATATCACTGTAACTGCAAGAAATCCAAATCTGTAAAAACATATTGCATGTTCCATTTAAGAAATGCATATTCCAGCTATATCTCGATAATACGATTTGAATGAATATTGTTTCCTGCACTCTTATTCTGATTCACTTCTTATATTTCGAAAAATAAATAGAGTAACATTTATGGTGACCAACTTGGTAAAATTTTAGAATTATTCATACGTAGAAAATTATTATAAAAACTTCATTGTAATTTTGAAAAAAAAACTGTCGAGATTTTTTTTAAATCAAATATACTGTCACAAATATTTAAAAAATCTTATTTATTCCATCTGTAATATTCATTTTTGAGAATAAAATTTATTAGAACAAACTTACAGAAGGCTGACCCAGCATACTTCTTGCTTTTCGAACTCGATTTTTACAAGCATCCAAGTCTAATCTGTAATATAAGACCTTTTTCAACAAAAATTCAATTAAGAAGTCAAAAGTTTACCTTTTTGTTTCTAATAAGTTTTTTTCTTTCATAATGGTCCTCATTTCAGTTTCTAAAAACTTTCGCAGTGGTTGTGTAAAACACATTCCAGCAGAACCAATGAAATCTCTATCTGTTTGTCCCAACTTTTGCTCCCATTGTCCAACTTTAATTAAAGAGTTGCCATATGCAGTACCAGGTCCAAATGCATTACCGGCTTCTACCATTTCAATACCTAAATATTCGAGATTACTTAATCTCGAGGGACGTTTTTTTTCAATTTTTTCATAAATATAATCTTCAATTCTATTTCCTGGATTTGGTATTAAAACTGCTTCTGCATTTCTTACAATTTTTTCTGTAAAGCTTTTAGTATTTTCAGCTCTTTCCCATAAATTTTCGAAATGTCCATCTAACTCTGTTTTTTCTGATGTGCCTAATTTTTCTTCAGTTAACTATATACATATAAAATATATATAATTATGTACTATAATTTACCTATAATTAAAAATTGATTACCTGAACTACCCTACTTAAGGCTGCTCCAGCATCCTTTACAATTTTTTTCATATTAAAATCCATATTAATTTTTTAGTTTTATAATATATAATTTATACTTGTATGCAATTTTTGTAGTGACATAAGAAATAACAATGTTTTCACTTTTCAGTTTTCACTCGCTTGAATTCTTGTATTGATTCTGTTATTTCTATCACCACCACAAAATATATAATATTAATAGATCACCACTTTCCAGACGACACCATAGAAAATATAGAACTAACGACTAACGTTTTCTATGGACGACACTAATTGTAACACCGCGCCATTATTCTATGGCTAGAAATTGGCCTCAATGATTTGGGATCGAGGGGGATTATCCCTCTTTATCCTGCCTCATCTCGTGTAGGCCTGGACAGCCTTCGTAGGTGGGCCCCATCCGTCGTCTACCCCGACCGCAAATGCGGCCGGTGTAGGCGCTTTGTGGGACCTCCTTTTGTCCTGGCTGGGCCCCGCCGGCTAGGGCCCTTTCTTCTGGCGCTCTTCTTGCTTCGCCGGCTCGTCTGTGTAAACCCCGGGGGTGTGTCATGTTTATGTGTGGTATGGTTGGGTAGGGTAGTGCGGCTATGCAGCCTGGGATGCGCTTTGCTAAGGTGGCCCTTAGGCTAGCGCGGGAGGGGAGGGGTAAGGAGGGTATGGGGGGTGTGTATGTGTGTGTGTGTGTGTCGTTGTCTTCGTTTCTTGATCCTGGCTGTCTCTGAAACAGAAAAGGTTAGCTGGCAGGGGGGGGGGTCATTGGGGTGGTCACCCAGGGTCGCGCCATTATTCTATGGCTAGAAATTGGCCTCAATGATTTGGGATCGAGGGGGATTATCCCTCTTTATCCTGCCTCGTCTCGTGTAGGAATCTTGGATTTGAATGCGGAATTTTCGGTGGTGGCCCTTTGAGTCGATGACTCGCGAGCCGGTACGGGAATAGGGTACGTCAGGGTCACCGCGGAGTTTTTCCTAAATCTGCCTATTTTGAGTCCACGAATCTGTGGTTTTCCGTTGTACTCGTTATTCTGGGACACCCTGTATATATATATATTTTATAATTGACAAGAAGAAGAGGTTATAAGTAAGGTTATGTTATTTTTAATTTTACAGCTGTCAAATCATTTGTTTTTGTGTCAAATAAAATATTTATAAAATCTTTAAATTCAAGTAACATTTAGGACATCGCAAAAATGAATGCAAGTAGTAACAAGTATATTCAAGTGGCTGGTAGCAGTGCCGGAATAACAAGTAGTGATAAGGTTGTACAAGATATTTTAAATACATTTACAGACCTTAGGCATTACTCCAGAGAAATAGAAAATGAATTAAAAACTACAGAAAATCAGTCTATTAAAGTGTATATGAAAGAAAGCGAAAATATAGCAAGTTTACATAATCAAATCTCAGCATGTGATCAGATTTTAGAGAGAATGGAAAATATGCTTTTGGATTTTCAAAACGATCTTGGAAGTATTAGTAGTGAAATATTAACTTTACAACGCAAGTCAATATCAATGAGTCAAGAACTGACTAATCGACAAGCTATCAGAGGTCAGTTGAGTCAGTTTATAGATGATATATCAGTTCCAGAAACATTAATTGTTGGTATAATGGATCTACCAGTTACCGATAAAGAATTTTTAACACAATTACAAATTTTAAATCATAAAATTGGTTTTATAAAAGAACAGAGTTTCAAAGATACAAAATCATGTCAAGATGTTAAAGATATTTTAGAGAAGTTAAGAATTAAAGCCATGTCGAAAATTCGAGCATATTTACTAGAACAAATCTCAAAATTTCGTAAACCAATGACAAATTATCAAATACCTCAAAATAATTTACTGAAACATAAAGGTCATTATGAATTTTTACTTTCCAACGAAAGAAACATTGCAGAAGAGGTTACAAATGAGTATGTAGATACTATGAGTAAAATTTACTATTCCTATTTTAAGTCCTATGATAGTCGAATAATGAAACTGCAGTATGAGGAAACTACCTCAAAAGATGACTTAATGGGTATTGAAGACACAGCTACAAGAGGCCTTTTTAACAAATCTCTGAAACATAAAGCTACAGTATTTACTATTGGAAATAGAGGAGATGTATTGGCACAACAGCTTGAAGCTCCTATTATAGTTCCTCATGCAGAAACCAAAAACAGGGTAAAATTTTTCATATATATATACTTAATGTTAGAGGATGTTTTATTTTTATAATAAAAAAAAATAAATACACTGCATTATTCTTTAAGTAACTATATTATATATGAATGAAATTAAGTGTTATTTGTTTCTACTCAATAGTTTAGCATGACTTGAAATAAATGAAAATAAAAAATAAAGCGTTTCCGTATGTAGATTTCACCATTACAGTTTGGCCGAGCATTTTGGTCATTTACACGCTGTACTACTTTATGTTCTTTTAGTGTCATAGTGTAATTTTTAAATAATTTAAATATTGCTATTATTTTAGTATCCATTTGAATCATTATTCAGAAGTGTGCAATACGCTTTAGTTGACAATGCTTGCCGAGAATATTTATTTATATGTGAATATTTTATGGTAAAAAATCAACCAGCACTGGACTTATTTAACAAAATCATGGGAAGAACTTTAAATTTATTACAGGTAAATAAATACAGATTTTTAGAAGCAGTATAATTTAATTATTTATTTACTTTTTAGAAAAACGTTGAAACTTACACAGCCAGCTGTTACGATTCAATTGCAATATTTTTAAGCTTTCATTTGGTACTAAGATATAAAATAATGTGCCACAAGAGATGCGTGCCTGCATTAGATGAGTACTGGGAAAATTTGGAAAAAATATTACTTCCTAGATTTGAACATATTGTTCAGTTAAATATTAACAGTATAAGAGACTGTGATGTCACTAAATTCAATTTAGAGTTGGGACCCCATTATGTATGTTACACATTTTGTTGGTCATAGTTATAGTAGAAAAGAATAAACTGTTGGCTTAATAAGAACAGTTCATTATACTAAGTGTCCCTAAACTTTTTGGAGCAAGTTGAAATAAGATAAAAACCTACACTTTTTTCCTAATGGCGTCTCTTTCTGATACTTTATTAAATCAGCTTTTTTATATAACATCCAGCAGAGGTTATACTTTTACAAATTTTTTATTTAAAATTGTGTTTAATGTTACCTTCAATTATCTTGAAATTGTTCGTTATATCGACATTCAAGAGGTATACCATTTTTATAGAATTTAAAAAAATCTAATCCCAAATATTTAAAAGTAATTTTAGAGGAACCTTCGTTCCTATGAAACTGTTTTTTTTAAATACGTAATTGTAATTATGTCTGAGTTTGCAGGTTGATAGTGGGTTGCTTTCCAAGTCTTCTGAGTGGAAGTTGTAATAAGAAAACCAATTTGGTAACTTTGGTCACTTTAGATTATGAAAAAAATTATTTAAATTTTTATATTATTTAAACTTTATTAATATCCCCCTAAAAACTTCACTAAGTTTAGGGACAGATGCATATTATAATTTCAATTGTCCCAGAAATAAGTGCCAAAATTTTAACAATTACAGATTTAGGCATTGATATAGATCTACTCAATGGGCTATAACAAAGAAATTAGACAAGTAAAAAGAAAGTCTTGGAGGAGATACTGCATGATTATTTCTGATTTACCTAGCAGCTTCAGAATATTCTCTATAGAGATCAGACACAGGATAGCTTCTATATATAGTCTCTAGAAGAGAAATCCTGAAGCTTGTAATACAAACTACTTTAATCCTTAATAATAATCATAATAATAATAATAGTAGTTGTAATGTATTATCACCAACTTTAGAAAGCCGATTTAATGATCTATTACAAGGGACTGCTTGGTAGCTAGGAAAGTTATGACAATACCAGTTCATGAAGGGATCAAATCATTTGACCGGACTGGATATTATAAAAATGTATGTTTTTGAATAATCTGAAAATGGTGTCCACCAGTACGCCTACCAGATGCGAAAATCGACAGAAGTGGTACTAAATACCCTGTTCTGAATTATCATCCAAACCTTCCAAAAGAAGGAGATTGTGGTGTCAGATTGTTTTGACATCGATTAGTAAATAGGTAACCTGGGAACTCTAATAGGCCTATGTACTGGGCATTGCAGGTTAAGGTACCACCTACACAATCTGGGCTTTGTCGAAGAGGGAGTTTAGAGGGTGAAGAAATGGCAGAACATATATTACTTGTACCGTAGGGAAAGAACGGCAAGATGTAGTTTTTGTTGAAGGATCTGGACAGAACCTTACCCAACAAGGTTATCGGCTAACTTAGTAAATTAAACCTGTTGGATGAAATATAGTTTTAGGAGTGAGCTACAATAGAGCATAAAGTCGCAGTGGAGGACTAGTTTTTGGCCCAGTCTCCAGAAACTTACCTACTATTTTATATTTCTTTAATTTATATTAATATTATTTAATAGGTACAGAATACCTATTAAAAATGTGAGTTTACAAATCTATTAGACAAAAGTTGTTGCTTGAGATCAGTTAAATACGTGGTTAAAATTTTGACACATATTTTGGGCATACCCAGTATTTAAATGAGAGCATATTGATACTAAAATATTTGTTTTCCCATATTTATACAAATTTTAATGAATTAAAGAAATGGTCATTAAGTGACGTTAGTTGTATTTTATTAACTTTTTTTTTTAGATTGCAAGGCGTTATGCAGAATTTAGTGCTGCGTTGGTAAGCATAAGTGAAAATTTTCCGAATGAACTTGTTAACAAACTTTTGGCAGAACTTCAGGAAGAGGTTGAAATGTTTATTTTTCGAATGGCTGGAGCTTTTACTGAACGTAAAGAACAGCTTATATTCCTCATTAATAACTATGACATGATATTAAATATTATTATGGAAAGGACAAGAGATAATTCAAAAGAGGCAGAAACATTTAAGTCTAGATTGGCTGCCAAAAGTGGGGAGTATGCAGAGCAAATACTATTTCCTCATTTTGGTGAAATGATACAGTATGTTAAAGAATGTGAACACTACTTTGAAAATGCTAAGATAAAAGAACTTAAAGAAATGGAACCGAAGTCTGTAGATATTGTGCGGAATTTCTCTACAAATTGGAAAAAGTCTTTGGAGGAATTGAATAGAGAAGTGCTTCTTTCGTTTCCTAATCTAGTAACAGGTTCAAGTTTACTTCAACTAGCATTAACACAATTAGTGCAATATTACCACAGGTTCCATAAACTTCTAAGCCCTTCTGTTAGATCTCAGCTTGTTAACATTCATCTTATTATGGTAGAAATGAAGAAGTATAAGACGTCTTTTTGATGGCCTTCAATGTAATATTTTGAAACTATTAATTAAAACATAAATTCCGTACTTATTTTAATTATTGATTTTACATGTTTGTGCATAATTTTTATAAATTGTATTTATTATATATTTTTTTGATGCAATGTTTTAAATATTCCCTTTCATATTTTGATTTGTTGTTTCGAAAAGTTCTGAATTATAACTATATACAAGGAAGTAGATTAAGCATTAATAACTCTTCAGAAAAAAATGCTCCATAATTATTTTGCAGGAAACGATAAAATATTCATTTATTTATATACACTACTATATTAAAATTATATAGTGTGTCTGGTTTTTTATGTTAGCAAATGTAAGTAAACTGGTGAAATCAAGAGGGGCTATTTTTTATGGGTAGATCCCTGAAAAGTCATCATTTGTGCAACTATTAGCAAAATATAACGCAAGATTATCCTAATTGCTCCACTACAATTTGGTACCAAAATTGAAAGAGAAAAATTTTGGTGCACCACCCTGCCCAACCATAAACATGACACAACTCCCGGGGTATACACAGACGAGCCGGCGAAGCAAGAAGAGTGCCAGAAGAAAGGGCCCAGCCAGGACAAAAGGAGGTCTCACAAAGCGCCTACACCGGCCGCATTTGCGGTCGGGGTAGACGACGGATGGGGCCCACCTACGAAGGCTGTCCAGGCCTACACGAGATGAGGCAGGATAAAGAGGGATAATNTAAAATGATACGCCACTGCCTATGAGGGAATGTAAACACAACTTCGTCACCCTTCCCATGAACTATTGTGGCTTCAAGCCACATAGGTATAAATTATGTATCTATGTCTTTTCTTGATCTGTGAACTTATCCGTTGTGGAATACATTTCCTATTTACATTACATATATGCCAACAAAAACTCTCATTGCATATCAGAAGGAGTGGCAGTTTTTAACGCCAATCATGTGGTCCATATGGGAAAATTGGACAAAATTAATTTAAATTTAGAAATTTATTTTGTGTCAGCAAACTAGTGCCCTTACTTACTAACAACCCTCATGAAATTCAGGGAGTATTATCTATCGGCAATAATATTTTGAAAATTTCTTCATGGCTAGAAATTGGCCTCAATGATTTGGGATCGAGGGGGATTATCCCTCTTTATCCTGCCTTGGGGGGGGTGTCATGTTTATGTGTGGTATGGTTGGGTAGAGTAGTGCGGCTATGCAGCCTGGGATGCGCTTTGCTAAGGTGGCCCTTAGGCTAGCGCGGGAGGGGAGGGTTAAGGAGGGTATGGGGTGTGTGTGTGTGTGTGTGTGTGTCGTTGTCTTCGTTTCTTGATCCTGGCTGTCTCTGAAACAGAAAAGGTTAGCGGGCAGGGGGGGGGTCATTGGGGTGGTCACCCAGGGTCAAAAAGTTGGTGTCTAGGTCTTTTGTGTTTGTCGGTCACGTCGGGTACGTAGTCAACGGCTTGCCTGAGGAGGGGATTGTCATGTCTAGCGGCTACGTCAAATCGTTTCTCCGCGTTTTGTCTTATTGTCTGTGTAGCGTTTGTGTATTGTAAGTCTCGTAATATGTCAGTGTTTCTTACGTACCAGGGCGCGTCGGTGGCCGTGCGGAGGGCTATGTTTTCCACAGCCTGTAATGACTTTAAGTGGCTTTTTGCCGCGTGACCCCACGCCGTGGAGGCGTAGGTTAGCTGCGGTTGAAGTACCACCTTGATAAGCGTTCGCTTATTCCTTAAACTGAGGGTGTTTCCACCTTTGAGTAAGGGATAGAGCCTAGCCCTGGTGGTCTTCGCTCGCGCCACCGTCTCCACGATGTGCGGTTTCCACGTGAGACGCTGGTCCATCGTCACGCCCAGGTATCGTGTTTGTCGATTCCAGGAGATAGGTTCCTGGGATAGTGTCAGTCTGTCGAGGTTTTGTGGGATTTTTCGTTTGGTAAAAAGGATAGCCGAACTTTTGTTGGGATTAATTTTGACTTTCCACCTGTTGCACCAGGTTTCAAGTTGGTCTAAGGAGTTTTGGAGGAGGGAGACGGAATATCTAGGATCTACGGATTGGGATGTGATTGTCAGGTCGTCGGCGTATAAGTATATGTTGGTGTTGGGGGGATGTGGGATGTCGGAGTTGTAAATGGTGTATAGGTGTGGGGACAGGACGGTGCCCTGGGGGACACCGGCCTCCATGGGACGGGTGGTGGAAAGGGAATCTTGGATTTGGATGCGGAATTTTCGGTGGTGTAGGTAGGATTTTATGAGTTTGGTAAAGGATATGGGATATTGGTTGGTGAGCATTTTCATCAGTAGGCCTTCATGCCAAACCGTATCGAAGGCCTTTGCGACGTCCAGGAAGACAGCACCAGTGTACTGTCCCCTGTTGAAGGCCGCCGTGATGTGCTCGGTAAGGCGAAGGATTTGGAGTTCAGTGGAGTGATTGGGTCGGAAGGCGAACTGCTCGTCTGGAATGACTTGCAGTTCTTGGGAGTGGGTTCTTAGACGGGTTAGGATAATTTTTTCTACCACTTTGCTCATAGCCGGGAGCAGGCTAATGGGCCGGTAGTTGGATGGGATGGTGTGATCTTTGTTGGGTTTTGGGATAAGGATTATGTTTGCTGTTTTCCAGCGGGTAGGGAAGTGTCTTAGTCTGAGTGTCGCGTTTGTTATGTTTAGTAGGGCCATGAGGCCCTTGTGTGGTAGTCGTTTAAGTGTCGTGTTATGTATATTGTCGGGTCCGGGGGCTTTTCTGTTTTTAAGTCTGCGTATTGTCAGTCTTAGTTCGTCAGGTGTTGCGGGGGGGATTATGTCATTGTCTGGCTCTCTGTCGACGCGTCGGGCCGCGCGCTCAGCCACTATCTCGAATTCCTCGTCTTCGTCGGGCAGCTGAGGCAGTCTACACTGCAGTTCCAGGCTATCGGCGAAAGCCTCGGCCTTTTCCTGGTTCGTGTAAACCACCCCCACACTACCGTGGATTGGAGGAATTTTACGGCGAGCGGTCTGTCGCAGGGCCCTCTGCGTTTTCCAGAGGCTGTTGTCTTGTGGATCCAGCGACTCCAGGTGCCTAGCCCAGTTATCCTGGGCCAGTTCATCCAGAGCCGCCTTCACCCGTCTGTTAAGTACGTTTAAGTCATGTCTGTGTCGGGGGAGGCGGGTGCGGGTGGCAAGCCGTTTCGCACGTCGTCTGTCACGTATTAAGTTTTTTATGTCATCGGGGAGGGTGCCCCGGGGGTTTGTCAGTCGGGGGACAATAGTCTCCGTCGTAGTCTGAGTCAGGGCGTTTTTAATGTCAGTCTCAAGGGAGAGGATTGCCGCCTCCAGATCATGGGTGGTTTCGATGACTGGGAGCGCCATGTTTCCTTGCATTACTGTTCGGAAACGCTCCCAGTCAGTGAACCTCCTCGTGAAGGTGCCTTCATATCTCTGTCTTCGCCCCAGATCCAGAAATATTGGATTGTGGGCGGAAGACCCTTCGTATTGGGTGGATATTTGGGCATTTAACGGTATAGATTTTAAGAGGGCAATGTCGATAACGTCGGGGCGTCCTACGGGTCCGTAATGTGTCGGTTCTGTCGGTCCGAGTATCGTCAAGTCGTCGTGTCTGTCTTGGTAATTCAGCAGGACGCGACCTCTTGTGGTCGTCGTCCCGCTGTGCCATCGGGGACTTCGTTTTGAAGTCCCCGATGGCAATTGTCTGGGGCCAGGAAAGGATTTTGCCTAAGTCATTGTCAAGTAGTGGTAGTCTGGGTGGGTGGTAACAGAACACCACCGCAACGTCTCCATGCCGTAGCGATCTCACCGCTATCGTCACGGCCTCTGTGTTTTGAGTTTGGAGCCGCTGCAGCGGATAGTGGTCGATGCACTTCTTTACTATGAGTGCAACACCACCCCCGTTACGGTTTCTGTCATGTCTGTATATGTCATAGTCAGGGATGGAGGTACGGGATGTTTAGACGGTTCAAGATGTCCATGAGTTCCGTTTTTTTGGCCCGGAACCCGTCAAGGTTCCAGGACGAAATTCTCAGCGAGGAGGGTTGGGAGGGCCGACGAGCCATTAGAAGTCGAATACTTTTTGCATATTCGACACCATGGTCGTCAGCTGGACGCAGAAGTCCTGAAGACGCTTTGTTGCGTCAATCAGGGCCGCCGCGCCCGGTTGGGATGGTGTCGTGTCTGTGTGTGCGTGTGGTGAGGTGTGTTTTTGTTTTTGTGTGTTTTGTGTTTTTCAGGTCATGTCAGCGTATGTGCGTCCCGGGGTTGTGTTTGGGGTGGGTAGGAGAGGCTGTCTGTGTTCTTCAATGGTTTGATGAAAACTTAATTTTGGATTTTTCTTGGACCATGAAGAGCAACCTTGAACTGAACAATAATAGTTTGACAGTTTCTTCTTTCTATCCATAAATGCTGAAGTTTTTCTCACACTGTTTTCTTAAAATAACAGTGTTCAAAAAACGAACACAACACAGTTTTAAATAAAATACAAAACGAAATGTCACGTCACACACAGGAGAAATGTTTACCTTGTTTCGCTAGTATCACTTGCCACCGCCAGAGGGCGAGCTCTTAGCTGCATTCGCGATTAAAAACAAATTATTAATTATTGACTTGACTTCTAATTTTTAAGTTAGTATAACTCCCCGGTATATCTACTAAACTCATTATAAAATAAAACTGGTTATTTGCTTACTTCACTCGTATTTATTATGTTACATTCACTTGGGACATATTACAGTCACTAGATATATGTTATCTCGCGCCATTATTCTATGGCTAGAAATTGGCCTCAATGATTTGGGATCGAGGGGGATTATCCCTCTTTATCCTGCCTCATCTCGTGTAGG